>NC_091302.1:40512242-40519742 GCF_038502225.1 Cherax quadricarinatus | reverse complement strand
ATATATATATATACATGTATATATATATAAGAGAAGGCAGTTAGGGTAAGATATAAACAGTTCTTGGAGGACAGATGGGCTAGTGAGAGAAGAACTAAAGCCAAGAACTAAAAGCCATAAATGAAATCGAAAGAAACCCATAGAATTTCTTTTCTTATGCCAAATCAAAGTAGAGAACAACATCCAGTATTGGGCCCCTACTTAAACAAGATGGGTCCTACACAGATGACAGCAAGGAAATGATTGAGCTACTCAAGTCCCAGTATGATTCAGTTTTAGCAAGCCGCTAACCAGACTGAGAGTCGAAGATCTAAATTAATTTTTTATGAGAGAGCCACAGAATTTGGTAAACACAAGCCTGTCTGACGTTATTCTGACGCCAAATGACTTCGAACAGGCGATAATGACATGCCCATGCACTCTGCCCCAGGGCCAAACTCATGGAACTCCGTGTTCATCAAGAACTGCAAGAAGCCCCTATCACGAGCTTTTACCATCCTATGGAGAGGGAGCATGGACACGGGGGTCGTCCCACAGTTACTAAAAACAACAGACATAGCCCCACTCCACAAACGGGGCAGTAAAGAAATAGCAAAGAACTACAGGCCGATAGCACTAACATCCCATATAAAAATCTTTGAAAGAGTCCTAAGAAGCAAGATCACCATCCATCTAGAAACCCATCAATTACACAACCCAGGGCAACATGGGTTTAGAACAGGTCGCTCCTGTCTGTCTCAACTATTGGATCACTATGACAAGGTCCTAGATGCACTAGAAGACAAAAGGAATGCAGATGTAATATATACAGACTTTGAAAAAGCCTTCGACAAGTGTGACCATGGCGTAATAGCGCAAAAAATGCGTGCTAAAGAAATAACAGGTAAAGTTGGTAGATGGATCTATAATTTCCTGACAAACAGAACACAGAGTAGTAGTCAACAGAGTAAAGTCTGAGGCGGCTACGGTGAAAAGCTCTGTTGCTCAAGGCACAGTACTCGCTCCCATCTTGTTCCTCATCCTCATATCTGAGACAGACAAGGATGTAAGCCACAACACTTTGTCTTCCTTTGCAGATGACACCCGAGTCTGCATGACAGTGTCTTCCATTGCAGACACTGCAAGGCTCCAGGGAGACATCAACCAAATCTTTCAGGCAAACACAACTGCTGCAAGCACCGCTGTCACCATTTAAACGGGTTTTATTTGGTATTCTGGTAGCGGGTTGTGAATGATACGTCTTCTTCGGAGGCTTCTTACTTTATTGTTTAATCGTAGGTGGGTTACACAGGCTTGTGTGTGTGTGCCCATGGCCCGGGCAGGGCCATCCCACGAGAGAGAGCTGGGAGTACTTGTGTCTTCCTGCTAGGCCGCTGTGTGAGTGAGAGGGAGGCATGGGCCGGCAGGCTGGCGTGCCTGCCTAGAGGCCTGGCTACAGAGGGCAGCACTTGAGTGGCGCGAAATATAAACTAAGCTGGCAGACAGCATGGGCTGTCTGTGCAGACAGTACAGGCTGTCTACAATTGCGTGCAGCCAGCAGTAACAGCCTGGTTGATCAGGCTCTGATCCACCATGAGGTCTGGTCACAGACCGCGCCGCGGGGGCGTTGACGCCCAGAACTCTCTCCAGGTAAACTCCAGGTAATAGGCAATGGGGTCGAAGATGTATGGGGCAGATTTAAGAATGTAGTGTTAGAGTGTTCAGCAGAAGTTTGTGGTTACAGGAAAGTGGGCGCGGGAGGGAAGAAGAGCGATTGGTAGAATGAAGATGTAAAGAGAGTAGTAAGGGAGAAAAAGCTAGCATATGAGAGGTTTTTACAAAGTAGAAGTGATGCAAGGAGGGAAGAGTGTATGGAGAGAAAAAGAGAGGTTAAGAGAGTGGTGGAGATGTTATCAACAAATTTTGTTGAAAATAAGAAAAAGTTTTGGAGTAAGATTAACAACTTAAGAAAGCCTAGAGAACAAATGGATTTGTCAGTTAAAAATAGGAGAGGAGAGTTATTAAATGGAGAGTTAGAGGTATCGGGAAGATGGAGGGAATATTTTGAGGAATTGTTAAATGTTGATGAAGATAGGGAAGCTGTGATTTCGTGTATAGGGCAAGGAGGAATAACATCTTGCAGGAGTGAGGAAGAGCCAGTTGTGAGTGTGGGGGAAGTTCGTGAGGCAGTGGGTAGAATGAAAGGGGATATGGTAGCAGGGATTGATAGGATAAAAATAGAAATATTAAAAGCAGGAAGGGATATAGTTTTGGAGTGGTTGGTGCAATTATTTAATAAATGAATGGAAGAGGGTAAGGTACCTAGGGATTGGCAGAGAGCATGCATAGTTCCTTTGTATAAAGGCAAAGGGGATAAAAGAGAGTGCAGAAATTATAGGGGAATAAGTCTGTTGAGTATACCTGGTAAAGTGTATGGTAGAGTTATTATTGAAAGAATTAAGAGTAAGACGAAGAGTAGGCTAGCAGATGAACAAGGAGGCTTTAGGAAAGGTAGGGGGTGTGTGGACCAAGTGTTTACAGTGAAACATATAGGTGAACAGTATTTAGATAAGGGTAAAGAGGTTCATGTGGCATTTATGGATTTGGAAAAGGCATATGACAGGGTGGATAGGGGGGCAATGTGGCAGATGTTGCAGATGTATGGTATAGGAGGTAGGTTACTGAAAGCAGTGAAGAGTTTTTACGAGGATATTGAGGCTCCGGTTAGAGTATGTAGGCCTTAAACAAGGATGTGTGATATCACCATGGTTGTTCAATATATTTATAGATGGGGTTGTAAGAGAAGTAAATGCTAGGGTCATGGCAAGAGATGTGGAGTTAAAAGATAAAGAATCAAACACAAGATGGGAGTTGTCACAGTTCCTCTTTGCTGATGACACTGCGCTTTTGAGAGGTTCTGAAGAGAAGTTGCAGAGGTTGGTGGATAAATTTGGTAGGGTATGTGAAAGAAGAAAATTAAAAGTGAATACAGGAAAGAGTAAGGTTATGAGGATAACAAAAAGATTAGGTGACGAAAGATTGGATATAAGATTGGAGGGAGAGAGTATGGAGGAGGTGAAGGTATTCAGATATTTAGGAGTGGACGTGTCAGCAGATCTATGAAGGATGAGGTGAATCATAGAACTGATGAAGGGAAAAGGGTGAGTGGTGCACTTAGGAGTCTGTGGAGATGAAGAATTTTGTCCGTGGAAGCAAAGAGGGGAATGTATGAGAGTATAGTTGTACCAACACTCTTGTATGGGTGTGAAGCATGGGTGATGAATGTTGCAACGAGGAGATGGCTGGAGGCAACGGAGATATCATGTCTGAGGGCAATGTGTGGTGTGAATATAATGCAGAGAATTCGTAGTTCGGAAATTAGGAGAAGGTGTGGGATTACCAAAACTATTATCCAGAGGGCTGAGGAGGGGTTATTGAGGTGGTTCGGACATGTAGAGAGAATGGAACAAAACAGAATGACTTCGAGAGTGTATAAATCTGTAGTGGAGGGAAGGCGGGGTAGGGGTCGGCCTAGGAAGGGTTGGAGGGAGGGGGTAAAGGAGGTTTTGTGTGCGAGGGGCTTGGACTTCCAGCAAGCGTGCATGAGCGTATTTGATAGGAGTGAGTGGAGACAAATGGTTTTTAATACTTGACGTGCTGTTGGAGTGTGAGCAAAGTAACATTTATGAAGGTGTTCAGGGAAACCGGCAGGCCGGACTTGAGTCCTGGAGATGGGAAGTACAGTGCCTGCACTCTGAAGGAGGGGTGTTAATGTTGCAGTTTAAAAACTGTAGTGTAAAGCACCCTTCTGGCAAGACAGTGATGGAGTGAATGATGGTGAAAGTTTTTCTTTTTCGGGCCACCCTGCCTTGGTGGGAATCGGCCAGTGTGATAATAAAATATATATATATATATATATATACATATATATATATATATATATATATATATATATATATATATATATATATATATATATACATATAAATATATATATATATATATATATATACATATAAATATATATATATATATATATATATATATATATATACATGCTCAGTGTTCACTATGATCCTCATTATAGTGAACAAAGTATTTTTGATTGATGGTTCGGTGGTGGTGATAAGAATTAATTACCCTCATGTAGTCGATAGGTTTTAAATTAAACCAACCATATTTATTGCACTGTATCATCTTCATCAGTCACTGTTGCTTAGCTCTTCAAGGAACTGCAGCTGTCCTCCCTTTCCTTGGAACGAACCTCATTGCCGTCTATTCCTCCCAGGCGTTGTATGAACCCTGCTGGTTTACCGCTTCCTCGTAAGCATAATAATAATTACTGTTGCTGAGACAGTATGAAAACTTTACTTTAGACGATAATTCGCCGAGAGACCAAGCATGTAGACCAAGCATGGAGACCAAACATGGAGACCAAGCATGGAGACCAAGCATGGAGACCAAGCATGGAGACCAAACATGGAGACCAAGCATGGAGACCAAGCATGGAGACCAAGCATGGAGACCAAGCATGGAGACCAAGCATGGAGACCAAACATGGAGACCAAGCATGGAGACCAAGCATGGAGACCAAGCATGGAGACCAAGCATGGAGACCAAGCATGGAGACCAAGCATGGAGACCAAGCATGGAGACCAAGCATGGAGACCAAGCATGGAGACCAAACATAATGACCAAGCATGGAGACCAAGCATGGAGACCAAGCATGGAGACCAAGCATGGAGACCAAGCATGGAGACCAAGCATGGAGACCAAACATAGAGACCAAGCATGGAGACCAAACATAATGACCAAGCATGGAGACCAAGCATGGAGACCAAGCATGGAGACCACGCATGGAAACAAAGCATGGAGACCAAGCATGGAGACCAAGCATGGAGACCAAACATAATGACTAAGCATGGAGACCAAGCATGGAGACCAAGCATGGAGACCAAGCATGGAGACCAAGCATGGAGACCAAGCATGGAGACCAAGCATGGAGACCAAACATAGAGACCAAGCATGGAGACCAAGCATGGAGACCAAGCATGGAGACCAAGCATGGAGACCAAACATAATGACCAAGCATAGAGACCAAGCATGGAGACCAAGCATGGAGACCAAACATAATGACCAAGCATGGAGACCAAGCATGGAGACAAAGCATGGAGACCAAGCATGGAGACCAAGCATGGAGACCAAGCATGGAGACCAAGCATGGAGACCAAGCATGGAGACCAAACATAGAGACCAAGCATGGAGACCAAACATAATGACCAAGCATGGAGACCAAGCATGGAGACCAAGCATGGAGACCAAGCAGGGAGACCAAGCATGGAGACCAAGCATGGAGACCAAACATAATGACCAAGCATGGAGACCAAGCATGGAGACCAAGCATGGAGACCAAGCATGGAGACCAAGCATGGAGACCAAACATAATGACCAAGCATGGAGACCAAGCATGGAGACCAAGCATGGAGACCAAGCATGGAGACCAAGCATGGAGACCAAACATAATGACCAAGCATGGAGACCAAGCATGGAGACCAAGCAAGCATGGAGACCAAGCATGGAGACCAAGCATGGAGACCAAGCATGGAGACCAAGCATGGAGACCAAGCATGGAGACCAAACATAGAGACCAAGCATGGAGACCAAACATAATGACCAAGCATAGAGACCAAGCATGGAGACCAAGCATGGAGACCAAGCATGGAGACCAAGCATGGAGACCAAACATAATGACCAAGCATGGAGACCAAGCATGGAGACCAAGCATGGAGACCAAGCATGGAGACCAAGCATGGAGACCAAGCATGGAGACCAAGCATGGAGACCAAGCATGGAGACCAAGCATGGAGACCAAGCATGGTGACCAAGCATGGAGACCAAGCATGGAGACCAAACATGGAGACCAAGCATGGAGACCAAGCATGGAGACCAAGCATGGAGACCAAGCATGGAGACCAAGCATGAAGACCAAGCATGGAGACCAAGCATGGAGACCAAACATAATGACCAAGCATGGAGACCAAGCATGGAGACCAAGCATGGAGACCAAGCATGGAGACCAAGCATGGAGACCAAACATGGAGACCAAGCATGGAGACCAAGCATGGAGACCAAGCATGGAGACCAAGCATGGAGACCAAGCATGGAGACTAAGCATGGAGACCAAGCATGGAGACCAAGCATGGAGACCAAACATAGAGACCAAGCATGGAGACCAAGCATGGAGACCAAGCATGGAGACCAAGCATGGAGACCAAGCATGGAGACCAAGCATGGAGACCAAGCATGGAAACCAAGCATGGAGACCAAGCATGAAGACCAAGCATGGAGACCAAGCATGGAGGCCAAGCATGGAGACCAAGCATGGAGACCAAGCATGGAGACCAAGCATGGAGACCAAGCATGGAGACCAAACATGGAGACCAAGCATGAAGACCAAGCATGGAGACCAAGCATGGAGACCAAGCATGGAGACCAAGCATGGAGACCAAGCAGGGAGACCAAGCATGGAGACCAAGCATGGAGACCAAGCATGGAGACCAAACATGGAGACCAAGCATGGAGACCAAGCATGGAGACCAAGCATGGAGACCAAGCAGGGAGACCAAGCATGGAGACCAAACATGGAGACCAAACATGGAGACCAAGCATGGAGACCAAGCATGGAGACCAAGCATGGAGACCAATCATGGAGACCAAGCATGGAGACCAAGCATGGAGACCAAGCATGGAGACCAAGCATGGAGACCAAACATAGAGACCAAGCATAGAGACCAAGCACAGAGACCAAACATAGAGACCAAGCACAGAGACCAAGCATGGAGACCAAGCATGGAGACCAAACATAGAGACCAAGCATAGAGACCAAGCATGGAGACCAAGCATGAAGACCAAGCATGGAGACCAAGCATGGAGACCAAGTATGGAGACCAAGCATAGAGACCAAGCATGGAGACCAAGCATGGAGACCAAGCATGGAGACCAAGCATGGAGACCAAGCATGGAGACCCAGCATGGAGACCAAGCATGAAGACCAAACATAGAGACCAAGCACAGAGACCAAGCATGGAGACTAAGCATGGAGACCAAACATAGAGACCAAGCATAGAGACCAAGCATGGAGACCAAGCATGGAGACCAAGCATGGAGACCAAGCATGGAGACCAAGCATGGAGACCAAGCATGGAGACCAAGCATGGAGACCAAGCATGGAGACCAAGCATGGAGACCAAACATAGAGACCAAGCACAGAGACCAAGCATGGAGACTAAGAATGGAGACCAAACATAGAGACCAAGCATAGAGACCAAGCATGGAGACCAAACATGGAGACCAAGCATGGACACCAAACATGGAGACCAAGCATGGAGGCCAAACATAGAGTCCAAGCATGGACACCAAGCATGGAGACCAAGCATGGAGACCAAGCATGGAGACCAAGCATAGAGACCAAGCATGGCGACCAAACATGGAGAACAAGCATAGAGACCAATAATGGAGACC
>NC_091302.1:40454742-40507242 GCF_038502225.1 Cherax quadricarinatus | reverse complement strand
AATGAGTTCCTTGAGGAAGAATGCACTATAATTGAACAAGTATTTTCTAAACTCCACTATCCTCGTCACTTCATCAGAGACTGCAGACGGCGGGCATTAAACATCTTCAACACACCCAGAGAAGACACTGCCGAGAAGAGATACATAGTCCTCCCAACCAACTCCATTGCCAAACATGTTTCCAACATCTTTGCCAAAACATCATTCCAAGTATCTACCTCCACAACCACGACCATCAAGGACATCACCAGTAGTAGACAGGACAAGCCTCCATCCTCTGCAGGGGTATACATAATCCCTTGTAATGACTGCAACAAATTATATGTGGGCGAAACATCAAGAGACCTCCAAACACGTATTTCAGAACACCAATATGCAAGCAGGACTGACGATACAAGGAATGCCTGTGTACAACATCGCAATTCACACAACCATTTAATTAACTACAGAAACTCAAGACTTATAGCCACAGAAGACAACACTCAATACAGAAGAATCCTGGAATCATCGCTCATCTCTACAACCAACAATTTCAACCAGAACAATGGCTTCTATAACATAGCTGAACCACTCGCCAAGAAACTTCTTCATCGCTATCCCACATAAGAACATAGAACACTGCAGAAGGTCTACTCACCACTTGTCCAATACCCCTGCCAAGCTACCCAAGACTCTATAACCCCACCCGGTAGATCATCAGATGCAGCATTCTCCACCTGACCTCAACACTCTGAACATGACTATAAATACTCTCGTACCTTCCAACCCCAGGTAGATCCGTGTGTGACTTGAAAAAGCCCACTGTGTGGGTGAAACGTTGTCAATAAAGGATCACATTATACTGCATTTGTGTTTATATTTCCATTGTGTCGGTATTTTATACCATTTATTTCCACCCTGGCAAACTCTGTTGACACCGAGCTCTGAGGTGGGTACCTCAGCCTCACAAGTGGCTTATAGGACAGAGTTTCACAAATGACTGATGTTGCAAGAAACTCGCCTGCATGCACGTATAAAGGACTAACTTACTTGGTGTTGCAGCATATATCCTGATCTTCAGCTTCCCTAAGCTTAGCCTTAGCCCCTTTGGACTTCCTCTCAGAAACCACGTGCAACCGGGAGCCTTAATTCCTGCAATATTCAATCGTTATTAGTGTCCTGCCTGCACCTCAGAAATTCCTATATCCAAGAGGGTATGTATCCCCTAGTATAACTATGCAGACACGGACACTAGCTTCCAGACTGCTCTGAGACACTGGTACTTACTGGGCATGCACTGCCTGTTGCACACCGGGCCCACAGATCAAACTCACTCACAATCTCCCCAGACACTGGCCAGAAATCTACGAGATAAAGCGGAGGTTTTGTCTTACTGTATGGGCCTGACGGAGGTCATCTACGGTACATCGAGGTGCCTCTACCAGATTTCCCCAGGTCTCAAATGTAAAGACACGTGGGGGGCGCCGTCTGCTGATCACGGCACGTCTTGTCCAGTTGGTGTCTGTCTTAAGAAGGACGCTATTGTGTCTTTGAGACCCGCACCTTGTCATTCAAGCTAGGGCTGCCAGTTCTCCCTAGCTAACTTAACCTAGTGTTTGCCTACATTATCGGCCTATTACTACCTATGTTAAGGTCTTAGGTCTACATTATTATTATCTACAGTTGCCTCAATAATCCTAATATTAGTGTACTACCAGTAAAACTACCTACTCCTTCCCTGAAGGGTAAATCTATAAATTAAATAAGCTTACCAACAATCCCCGCCAACTCGAGAGAATGCTTTTATGTTTGGGTGGGGTATAAGGGCCATCAAGCTCAGCCGTTCCATCACGGCCATGTCGGATCAGTCCTGTGGAACTTTAGGGACCAAATAAATTTCCACACACACACACACACACACACACACACACACATATGCTGCATATGCTGCAGCATATGGGCGCCTGGCAAACCTGAGAACAGCATTCCGACACCTTAGTAAGGAATCATTCAAGACACTGTACACCGTGTATGTCAGGCCCATACTGGAGTATGCAGCACCTGTTTGGAACCCGCACTTGATAAAGCACGTCAAGAAACTAGAGAAAGTACAAAGGTTTGCAACAAGGTTAGTTCCAGAGCTAAGGGGAATGTCCTATGAAGAAAGATTAAGGGAAATCGGCCTGACGACACTGGAGGACAGGAGGGTCAGGGGAGACATGATAACGACATATAAAATACTGCGTGGAATAGACAAGGTGGACAAAGACAGGATGTTCCAGGGAGGGGACACAGAAACAAGAGGCCACAATTGGAAGTTGAAGACACAAATGAGTCAGAGAGATAGTAGGAAGTATTTCTTCAGTCATAGAGTTGTAAGGCAGTGGAATAGCCTAGAAAATGACGTAGTGGAGGCAGGAACCATACACAGTTTTAAGACGAGGTTTGATAAAGCTCATGGAGCGGGGAGAGAGAGGGTCTAGTAGCAACCGGTGAAGAGGCGGGGCCAGGAGCTAGGAATCGACCCCTGCAACCACAAATAGGTGAGTACAAATAGGTGAGTACACACACAGTAGCGGCCAGTGAAGAGGCGAGGCAAGGAGCTGTGGCTCGACCCCTTCTACCAAGACTAGGTGAGTACAACTAGGTGAGTACACACACATCAGAAAGTCTGGGTTATTTCTCAGTCAGTCACGCTACTGGTGGTATGGGAAAGTCCAAACAGTACTGACTCGGGTTTTCCATGGCCCCACGTAGCTCATAGCGGCAGTAAGTAGTTCTTCACCATGAAAGTAAACACAGCAGCCTTCCTTGAGATTCATTTAATGTTCTGTGACTGTGTGCGTTGTAAAGACTTTATTAAACGACGTTTCGCTCGAGTGGAGCTTTATAAAGCTATTGTAAAGCTGTAAAAGCTTTTAATGTCTTTATATTGTTTACAATACCTCTTTCACAGCCTTCTTTATAGGATATATTTCAATATAATTTTATGTTTAAAATGGATGAATTTACATCAAGATTTTCTTAAATAGTCGAGGATATTCCTGTATATAACAGTACTTATATGAGAGTACTCATATGAGAGTACTCGTATGAGAGTACTTATATGAGAAAGACAGCTAGGAGACTCTATGATCTATATCGAGGCTGTCTGCTGAGAAGAAAAAACTATTGTCTAGTTGCCTCAAATTTAATATTAGATAGTTAAGAGTAGGAGAGTCCAACAGAAGTCTTCCTCCTACCATGATGACAGATGCAAAATATTTGCGAGATAATTTCATGGCAAAAATTTGCATTGAGGTTTTAATAGAAATATTGTAATTATTATCAAATTAAGTGTTAAACCTGTAAGGGTCATGCAGGAATATTCAACAGGAAAGGCGCCAGTAACATATGTTGTCACCATTATTATATCCTGGGTGATCTGTGGTCATTCAGAGGCTCTTAGTGCCTCACTTAACATCAATGTTCGATTGACTACAGCTGACACTTGTACTGTATTGAGTTGTGTCTGATATTTACAAATTGTTTTATCACGAGGTTCTGAAATGGCTGCATTTTTGTTTTCAGTTAGAGCTTCAGTGGGCAGTATATTCCAGTGATCTCATAGACCTATTACCAATTTTTGTTTTTACCTACATTAGTTCTGCACATGTTGCCTCGAAATTTTATGAACTTATTTCGTGTTCCTGAGTTAATTTCCACTTTAAATAGTTGTTCGAGTTTCATTGTAACATATTTTTTTTCTTTCAACACACCGGCCGTATCCCACCGAGGTGGGGGCCCAAAAGGAGAAACGAAAGTTTCTCCTTGTATATTTATTAATATATACAGGAGAAGGGGTTACTAGCCCCTTGCTCCCGGCATTTTAGTCGCCTCTTACAACACGCATGGCTTAAGGAGGAAGAATTCTGTTCCACTTTCCCATGGAGATAAGAGTGAAATAAACAAGAACAAGGACTAGAAAGAAAATAGCAGAAAACCCAGAGGGGTGTGTATATATATATATGCTTGTACATGTATGTGTAGTGTGACCTAAGTGTAAGTAGAAGTAGCAAGACGTACCTGTAATCTTGCATATTTATGAGACAGACAAAAGACACCAGCAATCCTACCATCATGTAAAACAATTACAGGGTTTCGTCTTACACTGGCTTGGCAGGACGGTAGTACCTCCCTGGGTGGTTGCTGTCTACCAACCTACTTCCTTTAATTGTAACATATATGCTCAGTAAATGCAGAGCTAAAGACTATGCTGTAGGATTTATTCTTGTTCATTTACTACCATTTTCAAATGTCTCTTGTTTTTCCCTCCGTCATATATGAAGCATCCTCTGTAATTATTTTTGTTGTTTACTGTGTTCATATTTTTCTTACTTTCTCTCTGTTACTGTATTAAGTTTCAGTTGTTTGCTGGATTTCCAGTCTGTTTATATTTCATGAATGTGTTGCAGTTGTGGCCTATGATGTCAACTATTTCTTATGTCACCTAAACTGTATTTGTGTTGTTAATGTTGTTGATGGCACTGCTGATCCTGTAGTCTCGCTTCTTGTTATTATTTATTTTGATAATTACGTTTTTTCATTGTTTATGTTATTATTGATGTAGTTGATCCTTTTGCTTCATTTCCTGTTAATGTTAATGCTACTAATTCCGTTGTTTCACTGTTGCTGTTATTGTTAATGATGTTTTCTCATTATCTGTTTTATTGTTAATGTTGTTGATCCTGTTGCATGACTGTTCCTGGTGACGATAACAGTGACATGTGGACGCAAGACAACGGTTTATAATAAACAACTGATATAATGTATATCTTTAACTAGAAATTACTGGAAACAAGAAAAAATACGTAGAAGCATCCTCTCTCTCATCTTTTATATTAAGTTGACAAGCATATTTTCTATGTCTATTGTTTTTATCTCTGCAACGAGTTCCATCATTTTTTCTCGTTAATTCCACTTGTTAATCATTATTTCCCTCACTTCACGTTCTTTCCCTTTCTTGAAATTTTCCAGTTCATTGTGTAGTTTGTGGAAATGTTTCAGTGTGTTGCAACCAGGTGTCAGATATAAAAATCACTGGGAAAGACCGTCAATACACTTGTCTGTCCTCAGCGCCACGACATCATCCACGTCACCATGAAGTCGTCACGTGTTCTGTTGGTTGTCTTCCTCGCTGTCTGCCTGATCAGGTGAGAGTAAACTTATCTACTGCGAGTTCTATTACCTCCACACCACCCCCATTCACCGTTGTTCCTCCCGTTAATAAGAGAGGCCGTCTAGTTGACAGGCTGTGGTGGACGTTGTCCTTTGCATATAGATGAAATAGAAAGGTCTGTGAATCGAATGTGGGGAAAGTATATGAACCTCACTGGAAGAAAGTCTAAGATTGTGGATAAGTTGGGATGAAAATCTATGAATGGAAGGTGAAAAAAATCTTGTGATTATGGATGGGATACTAAGAAAATCTGTAGATGAGATGGGATAAGAACATAAGAACGAAGGAACACTGCAGAAGGCCTACTGGCCCATGCGAGGCAGGTCCAAGTCTCCTACCGGCTTAAGCCAATGCACCCAACCTAGTCAGGTCAGGTCACATTGACTTAAGGGAGGAACACGGCAACCGACCTGGTAGCACAAGCTATCAGGTCTAACTCACACCCACCCACATCTACTCATGTATTTATCCAACCTATTTTTAAAGCTACACAACGTTCTGGCCTCTATAACGGTACTTGGGAGTTTGTTCCACTCATCCACAACTCTATTACCAAACCAGTACTTTCCTATATCCTTCCTGAATCTGAATTTTTCCAACTTAAAACCATTGCTGCGAGTCCTGTCTAGGCTAGATATTTTCAGCACACTATTTACATCCCCTTTATTTATTCCTGTCTTCCATTAATACACCTCAATCATATCCCCCCTAATTCTACGTCTTTCTAGAGAGTGCAGTTTCAGGGCCCTTAGTCTATCCTCATAGGGAAGGTTTCTGATACATGGGATCAACTTTGTCATCCTCCTTTGTACATTTTCCAGAGAATTTATATCCATTCTGTAATACGGTGACCAAAACTGTGCAGCATAATCTAAATGAGGCCTAACCAAGGATGTATAGAGTTGATGGGATGGGTTGAGAAGATTATTATTATTATTATTATTATTATTATTATTATTATTATTATTATTATTATAAAAATAAGCGCTAAACTTGGGTTGTGAATTATTATTATAATCAAAAGAAGCGCTAAACCGGAAGGGTTATACAGCCCTGGGTTGGGAAAAAAGTCTATGAAAAGGAAAAGGAAAAAGAATCTGTTGAGGGAAAGGGAAGAAAATCCGTGACTAAATATAAAGTTTAATCATAATGGATAATTTCCTTTCCTCATCCTTGTTGCATCCTTAACATGCTGGACGACAACATTGTTTGACAGTTCAGTAGTTTTCCTTTCCATGTTCTTTCATTGGGCGTTGTCTTCAGGGTGAAGGGCTCTTGATTCAAGGATTTGGAGTTATTCTCCAGTCGTTAGATCAACCATGAAAATTTTCCACTCTCCAGACACTGAATGATCCCTACGAGTTAAGTTTTACTCAATAATAATAATAATAATTATAATAATAATAATAATATGTAGAAAACAAACTCCACACACCTGCATTGTTCTTGTTAAAGTCTGTTAGGAATAATTAATTGAGATCATGTTAGGTATCAAGACTTGTAAGTGTCGTGGGAAATAGACTGTGCCATGGTAGATCTTACCGAGGACGTAGAATTCAAACCAGCTGAGGTAGGATGACAACTCTTAGCCATTAAGACAACCAACTCAGAAAATAGGTATTCAAAATGAAGGTGGAATTATGAGTAAGTCGAGAAGCTTCATAACTGGCTAATCTGTCTTAGCGAGGACACTTTGAGCTCTGTAATGATGTGGGTGATGTGGTTGCGTAAGTAGTGTGATTGATGTGGTTGTGTTTGCTACAGTGACAGTCATGAGATGTGTCACCTGGACAAGTCTGTAATCAGTACAATACTCTTGAAAGACTGATGGACTGATTACATCGGCTGAGGGACTGATTACCTGAAACTTTTTCTGATTTTCACCATTCTTCTATGTATAGGACTGTTGAAGCCACTGTGTGGCTTCAATAGTCCTGGAAATATGGGGCTAATTAGGTTCAGTCCGAGGAAGGGAGGGTAACACCAGCACCGCAAAGTCTTTTTTTTTCGATTTTACTATTTTTTGGTAATAAATGGTAAAAAATCTGAAAAAGCAGTTATGACTGATTAAATATTAGAGTTGTTATAGAGCTTCAGTGTTGTCTAATGTATTAAAACCAACATGTGCACCTCCAGTGGTCCGTAACTTATCTAATCAATACTCTGGCTCATTCCACATAATGTGACTTTCAAGAATAAGTCTCCAGGGACAACCAGAGAGTTCTCCTGAAAGGACATTCGAAACACTGTCATCCGTCATCTCCCTCCCTTGCCAGCCTCTTCAATCTTAATAAGATCAAACACGAACTGTTTGATTATACGACTCATCCTTGCCTGTATAATTTTGGGTCATGTCAGGCGAGTCGCCTGAGAAGGCTCGTCAAAGGCACTTGTTCGCACTTTTACATTATCTTGTCATTCCCGTATGGGTTTAGTATATTTGTTTTGCGTAACACTGGACTTTCTGCATGCACACCTAAATGTCATCCATTTGTACAAATATTGTATCATTGTTATTGTCTCTACTGACTCACAATTGCTCTGACAATCTTTTCAGTTATCCTGACATTTTCGAAAAAATAAGTGAATATTAAAAAATAATGAAAAATGTGCCAAAACGTTATTTTATTGCCATTTTTCGACGATTCACTGCAGTTTGAAGCATTTTCTGACATATCTCAAGTTTTAGCTAAAAAAAATGCATTTCACGTGGCCACAAAAAAATCCCTGATATTGATCATATTTCAGCTTTTTTTTCTTGGACGCTTATAGTCTCTGAAACACAAAGTCAGAAACCGTTGTGTATGTTCCTGTAAGACGGCTGTCTGGCCATCATGCCCAACCCATCTGCCTAAGAACTTTTTGTTACAATAAATAAGCTAATGTATGCAGATAACTGAGTTTCCATATCTTTTACCTGACTTTAGTAATAAATCTGTAAAATCGGAAAAGGACTTAGTGACACCAGTTTATGAAAAAAAAAGTGATTTTATGAAATTTATGTGACTAAATCAGCTGTTGTTATATCCAATGCTATTATCAAGAAAATAATTGTAATAATAATAATAATAATAATAATAATAATAATAATAATAATAATAATAATAATAATAATAATATCTTTTTCCCATGATAATCAACGTGTGGTGACCATCTGGCTGTGATCCACCTGCCCGGTGTTACAATATCTGCAGCGCTGTGTCAGCACAGGACGAAGGCATTGAGGTAGTAAAGACAGTTATACAAGAACGAGAGAGAGAGAGAGAGAGAGAGAGAGAGAGAGAGAGAGAGAGAGAGAGAGAGAGAGAGAGAGAGAGAGAGAGAAAGAAAGAAAGAGAGAGAGAGACAGAGAGAGAGAGAGAGAGACAGAGAGACAGAGACAGAGAGAAACAGAGAGAGAGCATGATAATATCAACGAAATACAATCAGTTGGTCAAATGAAATTGCTGGCCCACAGATGGCTCCAACTTCATCCTGTTCCCTGCTTGTATGTTTCATAACAATAAAAAGGCTTCCAAATGAGCTGATGTAGGTAACAGCTCTTAGCTTGTCAATAAAGCTAGGAATTTTTAACAACCTAACCCTGTAAAACCATGTGTAAAAACGAGAGGGAGAGAGAGAGAGAGAGAGAGAGAGAGAGAGAGAGAGAGAGAGAGAGAGAGAAGGAGAGAGAGAGAGAATATGTTAGTGTGAGAATTTAAGACAATTTCTGTTTGCACAGCCGCCAGATGATCTGATAGACGACGAGGACCCTCACCGTGACCACTGTCTCGACCCTGACGAAGATGAACACGACATCTTCCATCCAGGTGTCCCTCACGACGAACACTGTCGTAAACTTGGTCACATTGACTGAACACCCTGATGCTGAACAAGACCCCTCTACTGGTGTTATCTCGACTCTTTCAAAAGATGTCCCACTAAATCAAAATGCATAATGTCTTAAGACTCTTGTCTTTAATGTTTCAAAAAGTTGACATACTAAATTTAAAATCTTTAATTAAAAAAATTTGAATGAGCTTTTCTTTTAATGGGTCGACAGTTACCAAATTAAATCATTATCAGTAACTATACACATGCCCATAGTTTTTGTAACCTCCTACATAAAGTTACAACAACATAACAATTGTTAGGGATTGTTCATGGTACCAATTACACACACCAACACAATACTGCCTCAGGATATATACACAGAGAGATGTATGCTTCTCAGTGTATACAAGTGTACACTGAGAGTTTACTTTAATTCCTATTTCAGGAATTATAGTATTCTTGACAGGTAGTGAAAGGGTTTACCTGTAGCCTTAAATAACTCTGGTGAAGTCGGCCCCATTAACCAACTAAGACTGCCGGACCCACAAAGACGTATCCTGCCAGATAAACTGCCTTGTCTAACAAGTAGTTCCCACATGCAACAGTGTATTATTAGGAGTACATTATTATTATTATTACTATTACTGGTAGTAGTAGAAGTAGTAGTAATACTAGTAGTAGTAATAGTAGTAGTAGTAGTAGCAATAGTAGTAGTAGTAGTAGTAATAGCAGTAGTAGTAGTAGTAGTAGTAGTAATAGTAGTAGTAGTAATAATAATAGTAGCAGTAGTAGCAGTAGTAATAGTAGCAGTAATAGTAGTAGTAGTAATTTTCTAGAAATGAGTAGCTGAATTAGGAAATGAATTTAGATTGTACTGGAAGGGCCATGGGCACACTGTATGTTACAGTGTTACAGTGTACACTGTATGTTACAGTGTTACAATGTACACTGTATGTTACAGCGTTACAGTGTACACTATATGTTACAGTGTTACAGTGTACACTGTACGTTGCAGTGTTACAGTGTACACTGTACGTTGCAGTGTTACAGTGTACACTGTATGTTACAGTGTACACTGTACGTTGCAGTGTTACAGTGTACACTGTATGTTACAGTGTTACAGTGTACACTGAGGATTCAATGGTTCTATAAATAAACTGAAGGTTGAACTAAGCACAATTAACTTTTTATATGAATCATATAATTAAATATAACATTCTGACATCTTATTTCAATCAAAATTTACTTACGTATGTTTTGTGGTTAATATGATTGTTAAGAACCTCTTCGTTTACAACACAATTAATATATTTATAGTTTGGAGGATTTCACAACCTTACATAACAGTTTAGTTGCTCCTGTTACCCCCTGCCTGTGGCTCGGAATAATTTCGTTAACCTCTCACAGTGACCACTGAGTACCACTGTGACACTCATTATAACTTAATACAATGTCACCTGTGGTTATGATGACACAGGTGGATCACTTGCACTATAGTGATGCTCTCCCAGTGAAGTAACATTTATTATGTTAAACTTGGCTCGGTACTTAAGCACTTTATTTGATTATTTATATTGACTTCTGGTGTATCTCTATAAAAAACAAGTACAGTCTTCAGTCTTCTTCCATTCAATAAATTAGAGTGTTTTTCAGTAGTGGGAGACTTGCTGAAGTAAGTCAGAGGACGGCCACTAGTGTGGTTTTCTGCCTAACACCTTTAATGCAGATAAATGATTCACAGAACAACAAGTGGATAAATTAGACACATGTGCAACACTTGGCTGTCTTTATTGTGGAAACGTTTCGCCACACAGTGGCTTCATCAGTCCTATACACAGAACAATGGTGAAGATCAGAAGGAGTTTGAGGAAATCAGTCCCTCAGCTTGGAGTCGATGTAACCAGTCTATCAATATTGAAAAGAATACAGGGGCTTATATACTGTAGACAGATGAAGTGAAGCAGTCGGAGGAGATATCACATTGGACAAACTCACATGTGGAAGTAGGTCATGCTTATGGGTTAGGTAAGCGATCACTTCGACTCCAGGCTGAGGGACTGCTTACCTCAAACTCCTTCTGATCTTTACAATTCTTCTTTGTATAGGACTCATAAAGTCACTGATAAGCGAAACGTTTCCGCAGTAAAGATTCCCAAGTGTTGCACATGTGTCTAATTTATAATACTTTTAAATTCTTCAAGACGCTTTCTGCCAATGAAAAGTTTGCCTCAAGTAGCGATGGACTGTCCCTGTCATCTTGACGTAGCATCTCAACCCTGTCAAGTAGCGCTGGACTGTCCCTGTCATCTTGACGAAGCATCTCAACCCTGTCAAGTAGCGCTGGACTGTCCTTGTCATCTTGACGTAGCATCTCAACCCTGTCAAGTAGCGCTGGACTGTCCCTGTCATCTTGACGTAGCATCTCAACCCTGTCAAGTAGCGCTGGACTGTCCCTGTCATCTTGACGTAGCATCTCAACCCTGTCAAGTAGCGCTGGACTGTCCCTGTCATCTTGACGTAGCATCTCAACTGTCCCTGTCATCTTGACGTAGCATCTCAACCCTGTCAAGTAGCGCTGGACTGTCCCTGTCATCTTGACGTAGCATCTCAACCCTGTCAAGTAGCGCTGGACTGTCACTGTAATCTTGACGTAGCATATAAACCCTGTCAAGTAGCACTTGACTGTCCCTGTCATCTTGACGTAGCATCTCAACCCTGTCAAGTAGCCCTAGACTGTCCCTGTTATCTTGACGTAGCATCTCAACCCTGTCAAGCAGCACTTGACTGTCCCTGTTATCTTGACGTAGCATCTCAACCCTGTCAAGTAGCGCTTGACTGTCCCTGTCATCTTGACGTAGCATCTCAACCCTGTCAAGTAGCACTTGACTGTCCCTGTCATCTTGACGTAGCATCTCAACCCTGTCAAGTAGCGCTGGACTGTCCCTGTCATCTTGACGTAGCATCTCAACCCTGTCAAGTAGCACTTGACTGTCCCTGTCATCTTGACGTAGCATCTCAACCCTGTCAAGTAGCGCTGGACTGTCCCTGTCATCTTGACGTAGCATCTCAACCCTGTCAAGTAGCGCTGGACTGTCCCTGTCATCTTGGCGTAGCATCTCAACCCTGTCAAGTAGCGCTGGACTGTCCCTGTCATCTTGGCGTAGCATCTCAACCCTGTCAAGTAGCGCTGGACTGTCCCTGTCATCTTGACGTAGCATCTCAACCCTGTCAAGTAGCGCTGGACTGTCCCTGTCATCTTGACGTAGCATCTCAACCCTGTCAAGTAGCGCTGGACTGTCTCTGTCATCTTGACGTAGCATCTCAACCCTGTCAAGTAGCGCTGGACTGTCCCTGTCATCTTGACGTAGCATCTCAACCCTGTCAAGTAGCGCTGGACTGTCCCTGTCATCTTGACGTAGCATCTCAACCCTGTCAAGTAGCGCTGGACTGTCCCTGTCATCTTGACGTAGCATCTCAACCCTGTCAAGTAGCGCTGGACTGTCCCTGTCATCTTGACGTAGCATCTCAACCCTGTCAAGTAGCGCTGGACTGTCCCTGTCATCTTGACGTAGCATCTCAACCCTGTCAAGTAGCGCTGGACTGTCTCTGTCATCTTGACGTAGCATCTCAACCCTGTCAAGTAGCACTTGACTGTCCCTGTTATCTTGACGTAGCATCTCAACCCTGTCAAGTAGCACTTGACTGTCCCTGTTATCTTGACGTAGCATCTCAACCCTGTCAAGTAGCACTTGACTGTCCCTGTCATCTTGACGTAGCATCTCAACCCTGTCAAGTAGCGCTGGACTGTCCCTGTCATCTTGACGTAGCATCTCAACCCTGTCAAGTAGCGCTGGACTGTCCCTGTCATCTTGACGTAGCATCTCAACCCTGTCAAGCAGCGCTGGACTGTCCCTGTCATCTTGACGTAGCATCTCAACCCTGTCAAGTAGCGCTGGACTGTCCCTGTCATCTTGGCGTAGCATCTCAACCCTGTCAAGTAGCGCTGGACTGTCCCTGTCATCTTGGCGTAGCATCTCAACCCTGTCAAGTAGCGCTGGACTGTCCCTGTCATCTTGACGTAGCATCTCAACCCTGTCAAGTAGCGCTGGACTGTCCCTGTCATCTTGACGTAGCATCTCAACCCTGTCAAGTAGCGCTGGACTGTCCCTGTCATCTTGACGTAGCATCTCAACCCTGTCAAGTAGCGCTGGACTGTCTCTGTCATCTTGACGTAGCATCTCAACCCTGTCAAGTAGCGCTGGACTGTCCCTGTCATCTTGACGTAGCATCTCAACCCTGTCAAGTAGCGCTGGACTGTCCCTGTCATCTTGACGTAGCATCTCAACCCTGTCAAGTAGCGCTGGACTGTCCCTGTCATCTTGACGTAGCATCTCAACCCTGTCAAGTAGCGCTGGACTGTCCCTGTCATCTTGACGTAGCATCTCAACCCTGTCAAGTAGCGCTGGACTGTCCCTGTCATCTTGACGTAGCATCTCAACCCTGTCAAGTAGCGCTGGACTGTCTCTGTCATCTTGACGTAGCATCTCAACCCTGTCAAGTAGCGCTGGACTGTCCCTGTCATCTTGACGTAGCATCTCAACCCTGTCAAGTAGCGCTGGACTGTCCCTGTCATCTTGACGTAGCATCTCAACCCTGTCAAGTAGCGCTGGACTGTCCCTGTCATCTTGACGTAGCATCTCAACCCTGTCAAGTAGCGCTGGACTGTCCCTGTCATCTTGACGTAGCATCTCAACCCTGTCAAGTAGCGCTGGACTGTCCCTGTCATCTTGACGTAGCATCTCAACCCTGTCAAGTAGCGCTGGACTGTCCCTGTCATCTTGACGTAGCATCTCACTTGACCCTGTCAAGTAGCACTAGCGCTGACTGTCCCTGTCATCTTGACGTAGCATCTCAACCCTGTCAAGTAGCGCTGGACTGTCCCTGTCATCTTGACGTAGCATCTCAACCCTGTCAAGTAGCGCTGGACTGTCCCTGTCATCTTGACGTAGCATCTCAACCCTGTCAAGTAGCGCTGGACTGTCCCTGTCATCTTGACGTAGCATCTCAACCCTGTCAAGTAGCGCTTGACTGTCCCTGTCATCTTGACGTAGCATCTCAACCCTGTCAAGTAGCGCTGGACTGTCCCTGTCATCTTGACGTAGCATCTCAACCCTGTCAAGTAGCGCTGGACTGTCCCTGTCATCTTGACGTAGCATCTCAACCCTGTCAAGTAGCGCTGGACTGTCCCTGTCATCTTGACGTAGCATCTCAACCCTGTCAAGTAGCACTTGACTGTCCCTGTCATCTTGACGTAGCATCTCAACCCTGTCAAGTAGCGCTGGACCCTGTCATCTTGACGTAGCATCTCAACCCTGTCAAGTAGCGCTGGACTGTCCCTGTCATCTTGACGTAGCATCTCAACCCTGTCAAGTAGCGCTGGACTGTCCCTGTCATCTTGACGTAGCATCTCAACCCTGACAAGTAGCGCTGGACTGTCCCTGTCATCTTGACGTAGCATCTCAACCCTGTCAAGTAGCGCTGGACTGTCCCTGTCATCTTGACGTAGCATCTCAACCCTGTCAAGTAGCGCTGGACTGTCCCTGTCATCTTGACGTAGCATCTCAACCCTGTCAAGTAGCGCTGGACTGTCCCTGTCATCTTGACGTAGCATCTCAACCCTGTCAAGTAGCGCTGGACTGTCCCTGTCATCTTGACGTAGCATCTCAACCCTGTCAAGTAGCGCTGGACTGTCCCTGTCATCTTGACGTAGCATCTCAACCCTGTCAAGTAGCGCTGGACTGTCCCTGTCATCTTGACGTAGCATCTCAACCCTGTCAAGTAGCGCTACTGCGCTGGACTGTCAAGTAGCGCCTGTCATCTTGACGTAGCATCTCAACCCTGTCAAGTAGCGCTTGACTGTCCCTGTCATCTTGACGTAGCATCTCAACCCTGTCAAGTAGCACTTGACTGTCTCTGCCATCTTGTCGTAGCATCTCAACCCTGTCAAGTAGCGCTTGACTGTCCCTGTCATCTTGTCGTAGCATCTCAACCCTGTCAAGTAGCGCTTGACTGTCCCTGTCATCTTGTCGTAGCATCTCAACTCTGTCAAGGAAAAAATATACGAAATGCAGGAGGTTAACACTGAAGAGTCCCAGGAGCTGGGGGTTAACACTGCAGACCCGGGATTTAGAGGTTAACACAGCAGTTCCAAGAGCTGGAGGTTAACATTGCAGACCCGGAATTTGGAGGTTAATACTGAAGTCCCAGGAGCTGGAGGAAAACTCTGCAGACTCAGGAGCTGGAGGTTAACATTGAAGAGTACCAGATGCTGGAGGTTAACACAGCAGACCCGGGAGCTGAAGGTTAACACTGAAGAGTCCCAGAAGCTGGAGGTTAACACAGCAAACCGGGGAGCTGGATGTTAACACTGCATTCCCAGGAGCTGGAGGTTAACCAAGAAGACCCGGGAGTTAGAGGTTAACACTGCAGACCAGGGAGCTGGAGGTTAACCCTGAAGAGCCCCAGGAGCTGGAGGTTAGCATTGCAGTCCCAGGAGCTGGAGGTTAACACTGCACACCCGGGAGCTGGAGGTTAACACTGCAGACCCGGGAGCTATAGGTTAACACTGAAAAGTCCCAAAAGCTGGAGGTTAAAACTGCAGTCCCAGGACCTGGAGGTTAACACTGCCGACCCGGGATCTGGAGGTTAACACTGAATAGTCCCAGAAGCTGGAGGTTAACGCTACAGACCCGGGAGCTAGAGGTTAACACTGATGAGCCCCAGAAGCTGGAGGTTAATACTGCAGTCCCAGGAGCTGGAGGTTAACACTGCAGACCCGGGATCTGGAGGTTAATACTGCAGACCCGGGAGCTGGAGGTTAACACTGAAGAGTCCCAGAAGCTGGAGGTTAGCATAGCAGACCTGGGAGCTGGAGGTTAACACTGCAGACCCGGGAGCTGGAGGTTAACACTGCAGACCCGGGAGCTGGAGGTTAACAATGCAGACCCGGAAGTTGGAGGTTAACAATGCAGTCCCGGAAGCTGGAGGTTAACACTGCAGACCTGGGAGCTGGAGGTTAACACTGCTGTCATGTGGGGGTTCGATAACGTGGGTGGGGTAAGAACACTCACGTAGGCTGGTTAGTTGAAAAACACGCTATGGTCAGCAGCAACGTGAATAACAGTCAGTGATTCACACACGGTTGGTAGTGAGTCATCTACTGGTAACTGGTTACTGGTAACTGGTACTACTGAGACTGCAGATCCGGAAGCTGGAGGTTAACACTGCAGTCCCAGGAGCTGGAGGTTAATACTACTGTCTCAGGAGCTGGATGTTAACACTGCAGATCTGGGAGCTGGAGGTTAACACTGAAGAGTCCCAGAAGCTGGAGGATAACACTGCAGTCCCAGGAGCTGGAGGTTAACACTGCAGATCTGGGAGCTGGATGTTAACACTGAAGAATCCCGGAAGCTGGAGGTTAACACTGCAGTCCCAGGAGCTGGAGATTAATACTGCAGACCCAGGAGCTGGAGGTTAACACTGAAGAGTCCCAGAAGCTGGAGGTTAACATAGCATACCGGGAAGCTGGAGGTTAACACTGTAGACCCGGGAGCTGCAGATTAACGCTGCAGACCCGGGAGCTGGAGGTTAACGCTGCAGACCCAGAAGCTGGAGGTTAACACTGCCGACCCAGGAACTGACGACGCTGGAGGACAGGAGAGATAGGGGGGACATGATAACGACATATAAAATACTGAGAGGAATTGACAATGTGGAAAGACAATGTTCCAGAGATGGGACACAGCAACAAGGGGACACAGTTTGAAGCTAAAGACACAGATGAATCACAGAGATGTTAGGAAGTATTTCTTCAGTCACAAAGTAGTCAGGAAGTGGAATAGTTTGGGAAGCGATGTAGTGGAGGTAGGAGCCATACATAGCTTTATGAAGAGGTATGATAAAGCTCATGGTGCAGGGAGAGTGACCCAGCAGCGGCCAGTGAAGAGGCGGGGCCAGGAGCTATGAATCGACCCCTGCAAGCACACTTTGGTGAGTACAACTAGGTGAGTACACACACACACACAAAACAAATCCGAGAATGGTGGATAATGGTAAATGTCTTCAAATGGGAATAAAGACAATGATAAAAGATAATGTTTTTAAATACAATGTTTCCCCGATGACCTGACTTTATGACGTACACAGACTTATAAGACAAACGAAGGTCTCGAGGTCAAGCTCAGAGAAAGACATGTCACACATAAGGTCATCAAACTGCAAGAGCAGGTCGCACATGAGGTCATTAAATTACGAGATCAAATCTGGTGAGGTCAGGTATTGATGGGGAAGGGAAGGTGACAAGTTTATTATGCTTATTATATGAATCGTTGGACAAGGTGGGCAAAAGGTGCATTTGCATCCCACTACTGAGTTCAGTGTTTTTTTTTTTGTTTTTTTTTGAGATGGATCACTCCTGCTTCCAAAATTGTGTCTAGTCCAGACGTTCTCCTTGTATAACAGCTGTTCTCTTCCCCAGCCCATGGCGTAAGAATGAAGGTTGTGAGGGACTAAACATGCATATTGATTTTATTCCTCCTACAGGCATATTTACTTTCCTTGAAGGTGTGTCTACAAGTCTCCGACGGTTTCCCTGGCATAGAATCTACCGCTACCACCACACGGTATGTTGTATACTCCGCTGCTGTGCAAATAGTTCTGGGTTTATGAAGATTGCCAGAACTGTGTAGTATCCTGACTTCTAATTGCTTCCGAGCAGTTGCAAGTAGAGATGGAGTTGGAGTGAGTGAAGTTATTTGGGCTGGTATGGGTGTTGGGAGTTTTTTTTTTTTTTACCAAATTGTCATTTACATAGATGGGCAGGTGGTAAGAGTTATGTTTGAATGAGGGGAAAGAGAGGAAAGCGTTTAGAGTAGTTATTGTTCGTATCTGTAATTAATGTTGGCTGATTTATTGGGTTTACAGCCAGTGCACTCTTTATGTAAATACTGGAAGATGCACACTTCTCAGTGTATATAACTTAATCAATAAGATTGTAATTCACCTGCACACTAACATCAGCAATACTTTTATTAGTAAAATAGGGACTTAAAAAGGGTAAATAAATCAACCAATAACGTAATGTTCTGAAAGGCAACTGTAACAGAGTCAGGGTGTCCCGTAGTTCGATTGCTAGCGCAGTCAGCTCACACACTGAGGTCCTTGGTTTGACCCCCAGTACGGGTGGACACATTAGGACGTGTTTACTTAAGACACCTGCTGTCCCTCTTCACCTATCAGTAAAATAGGTACCTGGATGTTAGTCGACTGGTGTTGGTCACATCCTGGGGACAAAATTGACATAATTTGCTTTCTATACAGTAGTATGTCAGCTAGACATGTATACATCGTACATGTACTTGTGAAAATAAAGATTATTATTAACACGTCAAAACTTTTTTTCTTTTGTCGATGAAGAATTGTTATATATTCATAACTTAATATAAGAGGGTTAAAAAAAAAACTTACATTTATCTAATTCTTTATTTTGGTTTAGTTTGGCACACAAGTGTTTTATTTATTGTGATTCAGTGTGTCAAGTTTTGAAATATTGACAGAAAGTAATCTTAAAGATCTTGTATATTTTCATTTATTAATGTCACATTTTGAAACATTAAAAAAACACACTAAAAGGTCTTGTGCAGTTAAATTCTTCATGGTTAGAAACCAAACTGTTCACAGTGTTCGTCATGGTCGTGGCCTTGATGAACCAGGTCGTGTTCAACAGGGTCGTGCACCTCGGCAAGGCAGTGCTGCCGCAGCCTCTCAAGCCAATCAGCCCCTCCTGGCGGCTGTCCGTACAATAAATATATTAAACTCTCTCTATTTCTCTCTTCTCTCTCTCTCTTTCTCTCTCTCTCTCTCTCTCTCTCTCTCTCTCTCTCTCTCTCTCTCTCTCTCTCTCTCTCTTTCTCTCTCGTGAGTCATTCTATGTATTTGTTTACCTGGTGATGTGCTGACACAGCGCTGCAGATGTCATAACACCAGACAGTGTTGGTCGCCAGGCAGATGGTTCACGGTCAGGTGGTCACCACACGTTGATTACCATAGGATAACATTATTAATATTATTATACACGTACTTTATCACTGGTTTATTATTATAGTTATAGTCTTGATATTAGAAGGGTGCAATAACAGTTGATTTAATCACATACAGAAATTTTATGAAATTATATATATAAATGAGAGCCCACAGATTAACTGCTGTTACTGAACTTTTTTTACAAATGACAAAAATTATGAAAGCGTAATTCTGAATATACAATAGCGTAGTTATCGTACCAGGACGCTCCCTGGCAGATGAACTGAGTGTGACTGCCTCAGCAAATGACTCTCATGACTCACGAAATCGAAATAACACGATTGCAAACAAACAACGTAACGGGTGGCGATTGAAACCACGACGAATGAGCCGTAAAACTCCAGGGAAGTGCGCAAGCCACTGAGCTAGGTACCTACAACAAGAGTCATTCAGCTAGCTATATTTATACACCAATGGGAGGCTAGCATGGGTTCCGTTGAGATAGGGTAGGTTATCTTGCCTAACCTAACCTAACTGGTCACAGTGGGACTCATGGTAACCTCCCCATGGCGTATAAATATACCTAGTCAGATAATATAACAATGGTTATAAATGACCATAATTTTTAAAGGGTGGACCGGTAAGCCAGCGGAAGGCCTCGGTCAGATGACCAAAAGCTCCAAAGGCGGGTCATCATCTGACTAAGACCCGCGTCAGGAAACATTTGTCCTGTTTCCTGACGAACCTTACCTAACCTAACCTAGTCAGATGAATCAGTGTAGCCAGTTGGCTCAGTGGTTTACGCACTGCCCTGAACGTTTATGACTCACTCGTCATGGATTCAAATCCTACCCGCTCCGTGGTTTAAATGGCTCTCCCATCTATCCTCTGATATCGTTTTTAGTCTTTTTGCTGTGTTGGTGGTTTGTGAAGGGTTGTCATATCTTCCAGACACCAGTGACTGTCATCAGAACACTATGCTAAAATGATGGCAGCCGAAAAATCAAATTTGATATGCTGATCAATATGTAAAATGAAGCGGAGTATTGATGTGAAATGAGCCATCGGAAGTGCATATGCTGAGGTTACATAGATTAGACAGCAGTGAAGATGTATACAGACTAAATTACTTTAGCTATCATATGCAGGAAATAGCTTTTCATGTCTGTTATTTAGTTGTAAAAAATAGAACCTCCACATCAAACACATTATTTACACAACAACATCAGCCACACTACTTACACAACCACACTAAAACTATACCACGGGCGGGGATTGAACTCGTGGCAAGTGAGTCGTGGTATGATTTGTTTGAAATCGTGTCATTATGATTTCGTGAGTCACATTACTTACACAACCACATCATCTACCACTGACTTGCTTCCAATTCCACTCACAGATTTTTTCCTCAGCTTCTCCACAGACTTTGTTGCCCTCCTACTCACAAACTGTCATACCATCTCATACATGTGGGACAACCTTCCACATTGTTCCTGCACAGCAGACGGTTTCTCCTTTTAACGGAAGGAATAAAGAAACAATGGTAGATACGGATGTTGTGGAGGTAATAAAACTTGCAGTAGGTAAGTTTACTCTCACCTGATCAGGCAGACAGCCAGGAAGACGACCAACAGGACACGCAACGAATTCATGGTGATCTGGATGATGGTGAGGTGTTGTCGTGGTGCTGAGGACAGAAGTGTAGCTCCTCACTTGTCCTCGCTGTCTATTGCACCTCAGCATTCCAAAAATATTTTATATCCGACGGTTGGTTGCAACACGCGTATACATCTCTATAACCTACACAATGAACTGGAAGATTTCAAGTAAAGGGAAGAGAGTGAAGTGAGAGGAATTGGGTAAAACAAGCGGAAGTAACATGATAAAAATGATGAAACTCGTTACAGAAGTAAAAACAATAGACGTAGAAAATATGCTTGTCAACTTAATATAAAAGATGAGAGAGAGGATGCTTCTACGTATTTTTTCTTGTTTCTAGTAATTTCTAGTTAAAGATATACATTATATCAGTTGTTTATTATAAACCGTTGTCTTGCGTCCACATGTCACTGTTATCGTCACCAGGAACAGTCATGCAACAGGATCAACAACATTAACAATAAAACAGAAAATGAGAAAACAGCATCAACAATAACAGCAACAGTGAGACAACGGAATTAGTAGCATCAACAATAACAGGAGGTGAAACAACAGGATCAACAACATCAACAATAACATAAAATATGAAACAACATAATTATATTTTTATTTATTTTATTAACCCATCGGCCATTTCCCACCAAGGCAGGGTGACCCGAAAAAGAAAAACGTTCACCATCATTCACTCCATCACTGTCTTGCCAGAGGGATGCTTTACACTACAGTTATAAAACTGCAACATTAACATCTCTCCTCAGAGTGCCAGCACTGTACTTCCCATCTCCAGGAATCAAGTTCGGCCTGCCGGTTTTCCTGAATCCCTCCATAAACATTACCCTACTCACACTCCAACAGCACGTCAAGTCCTAAAAACCATTTGTTTCTATTCGCTATCTAACACGTTCATGCATGCTTGCTGGAAGTCCAAGCCCCTCGTGCACAAAACCTCATTTACCCCCTCCCTCCAACCTTTCCTAGGCCAACCTCTACCCCGTCTTCCCTCCACTACAGATTTATACACTCTCGAAGTCATTCCATTTTGCTTCACCTCTCTACATGTCTGATCCACCTCAACAACCCCTCCTCAGCCCTCTGGATAATTTCCAAACTACGAATTCTCTGCATTATATTCACACCACACATTGCCCTCAGACATAACATCTCCACTGCCTCCAGCCTTCTCCTTGTTGCAACATTCACCACCCATGCTTTACACCCATATAAGAACGTTGTTATAACTATACTCTCATACATTTCCCTCTTTGCTTCCATGGACAATGTTCTTGGTCTCCACAGACTCCTCAGTGCACCACTTACCTTTTTTCCCATCGTCAAATCTATGATTCACATCATATTCATAAGACCCATATGCTGACACGTCCACTCCTAAATATCTGAATACATTCACCTCCTCCATAATTAACAGAATAAATAATAACAAGAAGCGAGACTACAGGATCAGCAGTGCCATCAACAACATTAACAACACAAATACAGTTTAGGTGACATAAGAAATAGTTGACATCATAGGCCACAACTGCAACACATTCATGAAATATAAACAGACTGGAAATCCAGCAAACAACTGAAACTTAATACAGTAACAGAGAGAAAGTAAGAAAAATATGAACACAGTAAACAACAAAAATAATTACAGAGGATGCTTCATATATGACGGAGGGAAAAACAAGAGACATTTGAAAATGGTAGTAAATGAACAAGAATAAATCCTACAGCATAGACTTTAGCTCTGCATTTACTGAGCATATATGTTACAATTAAAGGAAGTAGGTTGGTAGACAGCAACCACCCAGGAAGGTACTACCGTCCTGCCAAGCCAGTGTAAAACGAAAGCCTGTAATTGTTTTACATGATGGTAGGATTGCTGGTGTCTTTTGTCTGTCTCATAAATATGCAAGATTACAGGTACGTCTTGCTACTTCTACTTACACTTAGGTCACACTACACATACATGTACAAGCATATATATATACACACCCCTCTGGGTTTTCTGCTATTTTCTTTCTAGTTCTTGTTCTTGTTTATTTCCCTCTTATCTCCATGGGAAAGTGGAACAGAATTCTTCCTCCGTAAGCCATGCGTGTTGTAAGAGGCGACTAAAATGCCGGGAGCAAGGGGCTAGTAACCTCTTCTCCTGTGTATATTAATAAATATACAAGGAGAAACGAAAACTTTCGTTTCTCCTTTTGGGCCGCCCCGCCTCGGTGGGATACGGCCGGTGTGTTGAAAGAAAAAAAATATGTTACAATGAAACTCGAACAACTATTTAAATTGGAAATTAACTCAGGAACACGAAATAAGTTCATGAAATTTCGAGGCAACATGTGCAGAACTAATGTAGGTAAAAACAAAAATTGGTAATAGGTCTATGAGATCACTGGAATATACTGCCCACTGAAGCTCTAACTGAAAACAAAAATGCAGCCATTTCAGAACCTCGTGATAAAACAATTTGTAAATATCAGACACAACTCAATACAGTACAAGTGTCAGCTGTAGTCAATCGAACATTGATGTTAAGTGAGGCACTAAGAGCCTCTGAATGACCACAGATCACCCAGGATATAATAATGGTGACAACATGTACTCGTGACAACGTATGTTTTACTGGTGACATGTGTTCTACTGGTGCTTTTCATGTTAAATAACTGTGAATCATTCTGTCACTGAAATAGCTTGATCATTTTGTGAAGCTGGTAGTGTGCTAGAAGTGGAGGATGGGGAGAGCCTTCTGCTAGACTATCCTATTCCCAACACTGATCCTTGATGAATCAAGACTGAGTGAGGGTCTGATTACCTGAAACTACTTCGTCTTTCACACCCTCCAGTAATTATTCCCTGTACTGCACTGATAAAGTCACGATTGACGAAACATCTGCATATATTTACATATATTTACTACATATATTTTCTCTCATCATTGGGAGCCACTATTTCGAGAGGCGATAGCGGCATGGAAAATCCCAATTGGGCTTTCCATACCAGCTGGGACCTGACAGAGAAAAATAACCCAGAGTTTCTGTTGTGTTTATCATATATATATATATATATATATATATATATATATATATATATATATATATATATATATATATATATATATATATATATATATATATAAATATATATATATATATATATATATAAATATATATATATATATATATATATATATATATATATATATATATATATATATATATATATATATATATATATAAATATATATATATATATATATAATATATATATATATATATATATATATATATATATATATATATATATATATATATATATATATATATATATATATATATATATATATATATATATATATATATATATATATATATGTCGTGCCGAATATGTAAAACTGGTCAATTAGCAAGAACTCATTTAAAATAAGGTCTTTTCTAAAATTTTCTCTTATACGTTTAAAGATATATTTTTTTCATTAATGTTAATGTAAAAATTTTTAATTTTGCACCAAAAGAATCTTAGAAAACTTACCTAACCTTATTATAACAAGAACAATTTATTTTAGCCTAACCCAACTATATATATTTTAGTTTTGTTTACAATAATTTAATACTAAACAAACACAGTGAAATATATTTTTTTCGTTAGGTTCAGAATGATTTTGGCGAAATTATTGCATACACAAATTTTCTCTTGTCCTATATGGCAAGATGAGCGTTGCTATTTAAGCCAAGATCGCAAGTTCTGCCTATTCGGCACGACATATATATATATATATATATTTATATATATATATATATATATATATATATATATATATATATATATATATATATATATATATATATATATATATATATATATATATATATATATATATCATTTACCAAACTGCAGCAGGCCAGGACTCGACCCTACGAACCTTGTGCCTCCTCCAGAGACAACACAATGTATGTATCACCTTACCACTAGGCCAGCGATCCTACAAGAACCAAGCACACAGCACGGAGCTAAGCTCCTGGCCCCTGTGTGTGTGTGTGTGTACTCACCTAGTTATACTCACCTAGTTGTGGTTGCAGGGGTCACAGCTCCTGACCCCGCCTCTTCAACTGGCAACTACTCAATCACTCTTCCCGCTCAGTGAACTTTATCATACCTCTTCTTAAAGCTATGTATGGATCCTGCCTCCATTACATCACTACCCAGGCTATTCCACTTCCTGACAACTCTGTGACTGAAGAAATACTTCCTAACATTCCTGTGGTTCATCTGAGTCTTCAACTTCCAACTGTGACCCCGTGTTTCTGTGTTCCATCTCTGGAACATCCGGTCTCTGTCCACCTTGTCTATACCTCTCAGTATTTTATATGTAGTTATCATATCTCCCCTATCTCTCCTGTCTCCAGTGTCGTGAGGTCGATTTTCCTTAACCTCTCCTCGTAGAACATACCACTTAGCTCCAGGACTAGTCTTGTTGCAAACCTTTGCACTTTCTCTAGTTTCCTTACATGCTTGGCTAGGTGAGGGTTCCAAATTGGCGCTGCATATTCCAATATGGGCCTAACGTACACAGTGAACAGGGTCCTGAATGAGTCCTTATTTAGATGTCGCAATGCTGTTATTAGGTTTGCCAGGCACCCGTATGCTGCAACAGCTATTTGATTGATGTGCGCCTCAAGAGATGTGCCCTGTGTTATACACACACCAAGATCCTTTTCCTTGAGTGAGGCTTGTAGGCTCTGGCCCCCTAGACTGTACTCCGTCTGTGGTCTTCTTTGCCCTTCCCCAATCTTCATGACTTTGCACTTGGTGGGTTGAACTCCAGGAGCCAGTTGCTGGACCAGGCCTGCAGTCTGTCCAGATCCCTCTGTAGTTCTGCCTCGTCCTCGTCCGATTTAAGTCTTCTCATCAACTTCACATCATCTGCAAACAGGGACACTTCGGATTCTATTCCTTCCGTCATGTCGTTCACAAATACCAGAAACAGCACCGGTCCTAGGACTTATCCCTGTGGCACCCCGCTCGTTACAGGTGCCCACTCTGACACCTCTCCACATACCATGACTCGCTATTGTTTTCCTGACAGATATTCCCTGATCCATTGTAGTGCCGTCCCTGTTATCCCTGCCTGGTCCTCCAGTTTCCGCACTAATCTCTTGTGTGGAACTGTGTCAAACGCTTCCTTACAGTCCAAGAAAATGCAATCTACTCACTCCTCTCTCTCTTGTCTTATAGCTGTCACCCTGTCATAGAACCCCAGTAGGTTTGTGACACAGGATTTCCCATCCCTGAAACCGTGCTGGCTGTCGTTGATAAGCTCATTCCTTTCTAGGTGCTCCACCACTCTTCTCCTGATAATTTTCTCCATCACCTTGCATACTATACACGTCAGTGACACTGGTCTGTAGTTTAATGCTTCGTGTCCGTCTCCTTTTTTATAAATTGGGACTACATTTGCTGTCTTCCATACTTCCGGTAGTCGTCCTGTTTCGATAGATGTGTTAAAGATAGTTGTTAGTGGTACACAAAGTGTCTCTGCTCCCTCTCTCAAGATCCATGGAGAGAAAAGTGCCTCTGCTCCCTTTCTCAGGACCCATGGAGGGATGTTATCAGGTCCTATCGCCTTTGAGGTATCTAGCTCCCTTAACAACCTTGTTACTTCTTCCTCGGTTGTATGTGTTGTGTCCAACACTTGGTGTACCCCACCTCTCTGACTTTCTGGAGGCCCTTCTGTTTCCTCTGTGAACACTTTTTTGAATCTCATGTTGAGCTCCTCACATACTTTGCAGTCTTTTTTATGACCTCCCCTCCTTCCTTCCTCAGCCTGATTACCTGGTCCTTGACTGTTGTTTTCCTCCAGATGTTACTGTACAACAGCTTTGGGTCAGATTTGGCTTTTGCTGCTATGTCATTCTTGTATTGTCTTTGGGCCTCCATTCTTATATGTGTATATTCATTTCTGGCTCTACAACTGCTCTCCTTATTCTCCTGGGTCCTTTGCCTTCTATACTTCTTCCATTCCCTAGCACACTTGGTTTTGGCCTCCCTGCACCTTTGGGTGAGCCAAGGGCTCATCCTGGCTTTTTCATTATTCCTGTTACCCTTGGGTACAAACCTCTCCTCAGCTTCCTTGCATATTGTTGTCACATATTTCATCATCTCGTCCACTGACTTCCTTGCCAGTTCTCTGTTTCACTGCACCCTGTTAAGGAAGTTCTTCATGCTTGCAAAGTCCTCTTTCTTGTAGTCTGGCTTCACTCGTCTGACCCTCCCTACTTTCCCCTCCACTTGTAACTCTATGTATTCGAAGCTTAAAACCACACGATCACTAACCTCCAGGGGTCTTTCATATGTGATGTCCTCAATGTCTGCACTATTCAAGATGAATACTAGGTCCAGTCTCGCTGGTTCATCCTCTCCTTTCTCTCTGGTAGTGTCCTTTACGTGTTGGTACATGAGGTTTTCCAGTACCACCTCCATCATCTTAGCCCTTGCCTTTTAACTGGCTGTCAAGATGCCGAAAAATGCTTAAAAATAAAAGTCCTGAAGATAAAGACGTACAAACTATGCTATTTGCTCTTAAGTGCCTGCACACTGTAGCCAAAGCATAATAGTTTTACCATCTTATGAGCAAGCGATTGTAATAACTCACTACAATGGATACATTACAAATCTTTTCATGGAACATTGCTTCCATCAGGAAGCGGTTGCCTGACTTACATCATATTAGTGCAACCAAGAATATTGATGTCATCTGTTTGCAGGAATGTAGATTGAAAGATGGAGCACCTCCACCAAACTTGCTTGGATATGCAGCTTATAACCTAAGGTCAACCAACTGTTGTGTGATGTATGTCAGAAAGAACTTGCCACATTCACTCCTTTCCTTGCAGAGTCGAGTTAACATGCAGTATCATGGTGTCAAAGTATATGCAGGCGATTTTTCCATAAACATTTTTAATCTCTATGCCCCAGCGAACCAGCTTCGACCTGATGCTTTACCAGATCTCATCAATAGTGAACCTACCATCATTCTTGGAGATTTTAATGCCAGACATAAGAATATTGGTGGGTCTATAACAAACACCAAAGAAACTAAACTAGTGAAATTGCTAAATGAGCATGATAATGTTTGAATTGTGGGCACTACTGAGCCTACTCACATATGTGGTGGCATACTAGATCTGTGCCTTGGATTTAATACATCATATACGATGCATGACTGTCATAGTTGATGATCTTTTATCTGATCACTTCCCAAGACTAACAACTGTCAATCTTGATCACATCTCCAGCAATCAAGGAGCTAAATACAGAAGGAGGAAACTTATTCTCAAACCAGAACACAGAGACAACTTTATTAACCACTTGGATCAATGGTATAAGAATCACGAGCCAATTGGCACACAAAAATTTAATGATGATTTAGTTACCACTATTGAGAGTGTCCTCACAGATCAAGTGGGCAAGAATAGGAAACAAAGACCCTCCACTATAAATAACAATAAAAACCAGTGTAAATACTATAATGATCCACAGCTACGCAATCTAACACATGCAGCTAGGAGGATTGGTAAAGCATACCGTGAATGTAGAACCCCAGACCTGGTCAGAACGTTCAAAGCTGCACTAACAAATGAAAGGAATAGAAAGCAAGAACTTAGGCAACAGGAATGGGAACAGTTTATTAGTGGATTAAATAGGTCCACCCCTTTAAGTTTGGCTTGGAAAGGTATAAATAAAATAACCAGGAAAAAGACTGGCAATGTTGCTCATCCTTTCCTCTTGAAAAAGCAAATGACCTCATAAATGACTGGTCCAAAACATCCAGGCATGAAAACCTTCCATCTCATATTAGACAAAATTTAGAGAGTGCTTCTGAAGAAATATTGAAACTGATTAATTTTTTGAGCCAAAATATTGATGAGAGTGATTGCCTCTTTACCGAGTATGAATTAGATAATCCATTAACTAAGGGTCGATCAACTGCTTCTGGAGAGAATGGTATAACCTATGATATTCTCAAAACTCTAAGGCACGTGCCTGATAACCCTTTGTTGGCACTGTATAATCTCAGTTACACTGAGGGCGTTCTTCCTACTTCCTGGACCAATAGTCTCATTGTGCCTATCCCTAAGCCCCAACAGCCTGATACATTCAGGCCGATCTCCTTAACTAGTTGTCTTTGTAAAACTTTTGAAAGAATGATACTTAACAGACTGTACTACAGAATCAGACACCAACTTTCCCCCTACCTCTGTGGGTTCATGAAAGGTAAAAGTGTGCAGAACTGTATTTCCACCTTTCTCACTGCACACACCTCTACTAGTTTTACCACTTTTCTTGATCTAAAATCTGCATTTGATATTGCAAACAGAACCGTTATACTACATGAACTAGCCAAAATTAATAATGGTGGTAGCTTACTCTGCTGGATAATAGGATACCTGTCAAATAGAGTATCCTCTGTCCTTTACCAAGGCTTCAGAAGTGAGTCTAAAGAAATGTCTTTAGGTACACCGCAGGGAGGAGTTCTTAGTCCCATGCTATTTAATATTCTGATTAATGCTCTCCTAAATGCTCTACCTGCCTCACCTAAACATATAGCTATAAGCTATGCTGATGATATCATGATCCATACAACAGGGCATAAGAAGATGAGTACCATTCTCAATGAAGTTCAAGCAATTTGTAATCGACTAGGCCTCATAATATCTTCCTCTAAAACAAAGATATTAACAAGCAAACGACATCCCCCACCCATCTATTTGCAGGGTGAAATCATTAGCTACGTTAAAACTTACAGATATCTTGGTGTAGATGTACCCTTTAACAAATCCACTATACCACAACTAAACAAGAAATGTAAAGCTAGGCTAAATGCTCTCAAAGCTGTTGCTGGCTACAATCCCAACTATGGTGCTAATGTGAGAATCGTGAGAATGATGTACTTAGCCTACGTTAGGTCCTTAATTGATTATGCTGCTCCCATGTTGATATTAGCTAGAGAAAGTTCTCTCCTACCCTTGGAGTTAATGCAAAATGAAGCTCTCGGGATTATTCTTGGCTGTCCCAGATCTACAAAAGTTCTTAACATGAGGAAGGAGCTTGGTATTTCTAGTATCAGTGATAGGATTGTTGAGATTAACACTGTACTCGGTATTAGAATGTTGAGAAACGAACCAGACACTGTCACAATGAGTCTTACCAAGTGTTTAGAGGTAAATACACACAGATCTAAATGGATTGTGAAAACGTGCAATTGCATTAAGTTTTATAACCTGCATGAACTGTATCACTGTAGGCAACAAGAGCATTTAACCCCTCCGTGGAAGATGTGTTCATTTAATATCACATACCTGCAAGTCCCTCCCAAGAAGCTCATTGCTAGTAATCCCTTCCTTAAATCACTTGTTAGAGCAACTGCTCAAGAAGAAATTTCTCACCTAGCTGGTAGTAATAAGTTATCACAAGTTATATACACTGATGGATCTAAACAGGAGTCTTCTGGCAGGGCTGCATCTGCTCTTGTTGCCACCTCCCTAGTTAAGAACGATAATAAATTTGTTGAGTTAGGCATAAGAATTAACAACTGGGCGTCTACACTGCAAACTGAATTGTTTGCAATCCTAATGGCGCTAAAGCTAACCTATGACACTGAGCTTGACTCTATCATCATTACTGATTCCATGTCATCATTGAAGGCTCTTGACTCATATAATGACTCCAACAACATGCTCATTGGAGAAGCCAGGTATAGATACTCAAAAATTAGGGACAAAGGAATTAATGTACAATTGCTACGGATCCCATCACACATTGGATTACTCCTTCATGATAAAGTTGATATGTTAGCCAAGAAGAGTACCCAGAAGGAGAATGTAGAATATAACTTTGGTATAACTGTGTCTAGCATTAGGAATAATATTAGGAGAGAAGTAAATAATGAAAATGATTGTTATAGGAATGCAGTTAGAAGTCTGATTAGATCTATAACCCACTGTGATAACATGAACGTAGATAAGTATGTTTATGGAGCAACTTGCAATGTGAACAGACTGACTGATGTTGTAGTGGCCAGGCTTAGGCTTGGTTATAAGTACTTCTGGCAGTTTGGGAGACACACAGATGATGATCAAACTAAATGTAAATTATGTGCTTAATTGTCCACTTATTGAGGAATACAGAGACAGACAGTATAATAACCTATGTGACATGTCAAGATATCTTATTAATGAAAATAAGATACCAGATATACTAAGCAAATTTCCTAAATTTGCTTGTAACAGATAAGTGAACTACAGATATGTAGATATAAATCCATATGTATTCCTGTTAACCCTTTGGGGCCTAGTTCCTAGGCCTTCCTTTTGTGTATCCATATGCTCTTGCGCTACCGTCCACAGGATGGATATGGGGTGCACAATAAACTAGCCACTTCGGTGGCAAAATCTAAAATCTTGTAACTGTGTGGCCTCTAACGAATTGGCACTTTGAAATTTTGTTGTATAATTTCAGGTTTCCTCTCGCCTATTTTTTTTAACTAATAACTTTGGTTATCACTTGTAGGGTTGTTCACTGACGTTGTCACTACCACTGGTTGCTGTTAGCAGCTAATGTACGCCCTAAAAACACTAAGATTCTTGGAGCCTTGTGACCTACTACACTCTACCGCCGCGTCGTGTGTGTGTACTCACCTATTTGTGGTTGCAGGGGTCGATTCTTAGCTCCTGGCCCCGCCTCTTCACTGGTTGCTACTGGGTCCTCTCCCGACCCTGCCCCATGAGCTTTATCAAACCTCGTCTTAAAACTATGTATGGTTCCCGCCTCCACTACGTCACTCTCTAGGCTATTCCACTGCCTGACAACTCTATGACTGAAGAAATACTTTCTAACATCCTTTTGACTCATCTGACTCTTCAACTTCCAATTGTGACCTCTTGTTTCTGTGTCCACTCTCTACAACATCCTGTATTTGTCCACCTTGTCTATTCCATGCAGTATTTTATGTCGTTATCATGTCTCCCTTGACCCTTATGTCCTCCAGTGTCGTCAGGCCGATTTCCCTTAACTTTTCTTCATAGGACATTACCCTTACCTCTGGAACCAACCTTGTCGCAAACCTTTGCACTTTCTCTAATTTCTTGACTTGCTTGATCAAGTGAGGTTTCCAAACAGGTGCTACATACTCCAGTATGGGCCTGACGTACACGATGTACAGTGTCTTGAACGATTCCTTGCTAAGGTATCGGAATGCTGTTCTCAGGTTTGTTAGGCACCCATATGCTGCAGCAGTTATCTGGTTGATGTATGCTTCCGGAGACATGCTCGGTGTTATACTCACCCCAAGATCTTTCTCCCTGAGCGAGGTTTGCAGTCTTTGGCCACCTAGCCTATACTCCGTCTGCGGTCTTCTGTACCCTTCCCCGATCTTCATGACTTTGCATTTGGCGGGGTTAAATTCGAGAAGCCAGTTGCTGAACCAGGTGTGAGTGTGTGTGTGTGTGTGTGTGTGTGTGTGTGTGTGTGTGTACTCACCTAGTTGTACTCACCTAGTTGAGGTTGCGGGGGTCGATTCCGAGCTCCTGGCCCCGCCTCTTCACTGATCGCTACTAGGTCACTCTCCCTGAGCCGTGAGCTTTATCGTACCTCTGCTTAAAGCTATGTATGGATCCTGCCTCCACTACATCGCTTCCCAAACTATTCCACTTACTGACTACTCTGTGGCTGAAGAAATACTTCCTAACATCCCTGTGATTCATCTGCGTCTTCAACTTCCAACTGTGTCCCCTTGTTACTGTGTCCAATCTCTGGAACATCCTGTCTTTGTCCACCTTGTCAATTCCTCTCAGTATTTTGTATGTCGTTATCATGTCCCCCCTATCTCTCCTGTCCTCCAGTGTCGTCAGGTTGATTTCCCTTAACCTTTCCTCGTAGGACATACCTCTTAGCTCTGGGACTAGTCTTGTTGCAAACCTTTGCACTTTCTCTAGTTTCTTCACGTGCTTGGCTAGGTGTGGGTTCCAAACTGGTGCCGCATACTCCAATATGGGCCTAACGTACACGGTGTACAGGGTCCTGAATGACTCCTTATTAAGATGTCGGAATGCTGTTCTGAGGTTTGCTAGGCGCCCATATGCTGCAGCAGTTATTTGGTTGATGTGCGCATCAGGAGATGTGCCTGGTGTTATACTCACCCCAAGATCTTTTTCCTTGAGTGAGGTTTGTAGTCTCTGGCCCCCTAGACTGTACTCCGTCTGCGGTCTTCTTTGCCCTTCCCCAATCTTCATGACTTTGCACTTGGTGGGATTGAACTCCAGGAGCCAATTGCTGGACCAGGTCTGCAGCCTGTCCAGATCCCTTTGTAGTTCTGCCTCGTCTTCGATCTAGTGAATTCTTCTCATCAACTTCACGTCATCTGCAAACAGGGACACCTCAGAGTCTATTCCTTCCGTCATGTCGTTCACAAATACCAGAAACAGCACTGGTCCTAGGACAGACCCCTGTGGGACCCCGCTGGTCACAGGTGCCCACTCTGACACCTCGCCACATACCATGACTCGCTGCTGTCTTCCTGACAAGTATTCCCTGATCCATTGTAGTGCCTTCCCTGTTATCCCTGCTTGGTCCTCCAGTTTTTGCACCAATCTCTTGTGTGGAACTGTGTCAAACGCCTTCTTGCAGTCCAAGAATATGCAATCCACCCACCCCTCTCTCTCTTGTCTTACTACTGTCACCATGTCATAGAACTCCAGTAGGTTTGTGACACAGGATTTCCCATCCCTGAAACCATGTTGGCTGCTGTTGATGAGATCGTTCCTTTCTAGGTGTTCCACCACTCTTCTCCTGATAATCTTCTCCATGATTTTGCATACTATACATGTCAGTGACACTGGTCTGTAGTTTAATGCTTCATGTCTGTCTCCTTTTTTAAAGATTGGGACTACATTTGCTGTCTTCCATGCCTCAGGCAATCTCCCTGTTTCGATAGATGTATTGAATATTGTTGTTAGGGGTACACATAGCGCCATGCTCCCTCTCTCAATACCCATGGGGAGATGTTATCTAGCCCCATTGCCTTTGAGGTATCTAGCTCACTCAGAAGCCTCTTCACTTCTTCCTCGGTTGTGTGCACTGTGTCCAGCACATGGTGGTGTGCCCCACCTCTCCGTCTTTCTGGAGCCCCTTCTGTCTCCTCTGTGAACACTTCTTTGAATCTCTTGTTGAGTTCCTCACATACTTCACGGTCATTTCTTGTTGTCTCTCCTCCTTCCTTCCTTAGCCTGATTACCTGGTCCTTGACTGTTGTTTTCCTCCTGATGTGGTTGTACAACAGTTTCGGGTCAGATTTGGCTTTTGCTGCTATGTCATTTTCATATTGTCTTTGGACCTCCCTTCTTATCTGTGCATATTCGTTTCTGGCTCTACGACTGCTCTCCTTATTTTCCTGGGTCCTTTGCCTTCTATATTTCTTCCATTCCCTAGCACACTTGGTTTTTGCCTCCCTGCACCTTTGGGTAAACCATGGGCTCATCCTGGCTTTTTCATTATTCCTGTTACCCTTGGGTACAAACCTCTCCTCAGCCTCCTTGCATTTTGTTGCTACATATTCCATCATCTCATTAACTGGCTTCCCTGCCAGTTCTCTGTCCCACTGAACCCCGTTCAGGAAGTTCCTCATTCCTGTGTAGTCCCCTTTCTTGTAGTTTGGCTTCATTCGTCCTGGCCTTCCTGCTTCTCCCTCCACTTGTAGCTCTACTGTGTATTCGAAGCTTAAAACCACATGGTCACTGGCCCCAAGGGTTCTTTCATATGTAATGTCCTCGATATTTGCACTACTCAAGGTGAATACTAAGTCCAGCCTTGCTGGTTCATCCTCTCCTCTCTCTCTTGTAGTGTCCCTTACGTGTTGGTACATGAACTTTTCCAGTACCACCTCCATCATCTTAGCCCTCCATGTATCTTGGCCCCCATGCGGGTCCAAGTTCTCCCAATCGATCTCCTTGTGGTTAAAGTCACCCATGATCAGGAGCTTTGCCCTGCATGCATGAGCTCTTCTGTGTGTGTGTGTGTGTGTGTGTGTGTGTGTGTGTGTGTGTGTGTGTGTGTGTGTGTGTGTGTGTGTGTGTGTGTGTGTGTGTGTGTGTGTAAAAATTAATAATTTTTTACCAGAAGAACTTTAGAAAACCTTATTATAACAAGCACAATTTAATTTATCCTAATTCAACTATATATATATTTTAGATAGGTTTAAAGTAATTTTAATAATAAACAAACACAATGAAATATATTTTTCCGTTAGGTTCAGAATGTTTTTTGCGAAATTATTGCATACACAAATTTTTGCTTGCCCTATTCGGCAAGAAGAGCATTGCTATTACAGTGCAACCTCAAATATCGAACTTAATCCGTTCCAGGAGTTAGTTCTAAATTCGAAAAGTCTGAAAGCAAAGCAATATTTCCCATAAGAAATAATGGAAATATAATTAATCCATTCCAGAAACCCAAGAATATTCACAAAAAAAATACATTTTATAGAGATTAATTATAGTTTTACATGCACACAACAAATATAGTGTTCAATTATGTATTAATAAATTTAAATAAACATATAAAATAACATTTTACTTACCTTTAGTGAAGATTGGCGATGGCATCTGGAAGATAGGGAGGAGGAGAGAGGGAGTTGGGGTTAGTGTTTGGAAGGAGAATCTCCCTCCATGAGGACTTCAGGGGTGTCACTAGCACGTTAAGAGACCATACAATAAGTGTCAGGGGCCCGAGACTGTTCAACTGCCTCCCAGCACACATAAGGGGGATTACCAACAGACCCCTGGCAGTCTTCAAGCTGGCACTGGACAAGCACCTAAAGTCAGTTCCTGATCAGCCGGGCTGTGGCTCGTACGTTGGTTTGCGTGCAGCCAGCAGCAACAGCCTGGTTGATCAGGCTCTGATCCACCAGGAGGCCTGGTCACAGACCGGGCCGCGGGGGCGTTGACCCCCGGAACTCTCTCCAGGTAAACTCCAGGTAAACTCCAGGGATTACTTCCCTTCTCTGACACGTCCCCAGGGCGGCTCTCCCTTGGGCTGCTAGCGGAGTCGCTGGCCTCTTCGACCTCTTGTGGAGGGTCGATGGTGCTCCTGCAACTTGCTGCTGTTTGGAATGGCTGTCCTGCCGAGGAGGGACAGGCACCTAGCAACGTCTGTTGGCAATGGATAAATTCCCTACAATGTTTGTTAACTGATCATTACTTTGAAAATTGTTCATGATTGTAATCATGTGTTCACGGTTCATTACCTTTGAAACTTGTCATGATTGTAACCAGCTCTACCTGGAGCTCATTACCTTTGTACTTGGTCACGATTGGGGCCAGATCTAGTTCATTACCTTTGTAACTTGCTCAGCTATCAAAACTTTGGAGTCCAGTCCCTGGACCAATTATGTACCTCTGTAATCTTTTGACTACCGCCCACAGGATGGGTATGGGGTGCATAATAAACATATTAAACTAACTAACTTCTCTGTCTTTTAATGCCACTAGGACCAGCTGGAGAGTCACTGGACTCCTGTCTCACAAAATAACTGTCCACAGTCCTCTGTTTCTGGTGCCTCTTTAAGATTTCCCTAAAATGGGACATGGTTCTGTCACTGAACTTGTTGCAAAGATGGCTTGTTTCAGCTTGCTCAGGGTGGTACTTCTCCACAAACATTTGGACATCATTCCACTTCTGTGTTATTTCCTTCTTCACATTATGGCGTTTCTCACTTTCTTTACCACAGGGGTACCACTAGCAAGTTTCTTTGGGCCCATGGTAGCTTATTTCACAGTCCCACAAGCACTAAACACAATGAAATAATCGTAAAATGTATGTATATATATATACATACATGTATATATATATATATATATATATATATATATATATATATATATATATATATATATATATATATATATATATATATATATATATATATATATATATATATATATATATATATATATATATATATATATATATATATATATAACTGCTGTTGTTTTAATATTCATTATGGGGAAATGCTAAACCCAGATTAGATCCAAGGAAGAGGAGAACATTACTAAGTCCTTGGATGAAGAATCCGTAACCGGCATCAAGGTTAGTTTAATATGTTTATTATGTACCCCATACCCATCCTGTAGGCGGTAGTCAAAAGATTACAGAGGTACATAATGGGTCCAGGGACTGAACTCCAAGGCACTTACTTCCCTTCGTGGGAACAGAACAATTCCTGGTCCAGATCTAACTTTTCCGAAACTTAGAAAGAATCATTCTGACCTGCTACGCAACAGACCTGCTTTACTCTCATAACTTGCCTCTGTATAACTACGAAGGAATGTTGTTTATACCTGGAGGGTGTTCCGGGGGTCAACACCCCCCCCCCGGCCAGGTCCATGACCAGGCCTCTCGGTGGATCAGGGTCTGATCAACCAGGCTGTTACTACTGGCCGCACGCAATCCACCGTACGACTCACACCCTGGTTGGTAAGGTACTGACTTTAGTTGCATCTAGCTCCCTCTTGAAGACAGCCAGGGGTCTATTGATAATCCCCATTATGTGCTTGAGTGGAGGAAGCACGCGATCTGCTTCCTCCACTCAGATCTGGTTTCCGTCATTGGTACTCAAGATATTGTAGCAATATGACAAGGAATTGACTAGCTCCTTTGTTTTTCTTTTGAGACTGAAATGGTCTACAAGACTGGTGAACTGAGATCATACTAAACTTCTGTATCTTTCTTGTAGACTCATTCATTTATTTCATTAGCAGCTACGATATATGCAATGCCTCACTTGTATTGTACAGTGTCCCCGACAATGTATGTAATTTTCCTCTGCCTCACTGACATCTGTTTCCCCGATTGTGGCTGGACAGATGACCAATCACTGGCCGACAGACATTTGACCGAAGGACATTTGACCGAATGGACATTAGACCGAACGGATAATTAGGTTAGGTTTGCTATTTATGTTTCGGAAATATGTTGTGATAAACGCCAGTTTGACCATATGTCCGGTCAAATATCCGTTCGGTGAAATGTCCTTTGGTGAAATGTCCGCCTGCGAAATGTCTGTCGGCCAAATGTCCGGGTTCTGTTCCAAGTCACCTAAACTTCCAGTCATATTTCTTACAAGTCTACACATGTGCTAGTTCTGTACTTTTATTTTCTCATACTTCTAAATTCACTCCTAAACAACCTCCTGTTGCTCCCATACTAGTCATGTCAATGCGCTTGTCTCTTTTTCCGTCCCCCCCCCCTTAAACAACGGCAGTAATTTTTCTCTCAAATACAGAGACAAAAACAACTAATCTCTAAGACCTCTTATCGTTACCCCATTTCCTCCAAAATACTTTTTATCGTGAGTTTTGGGAAATCCACAGGTAATTTCCCTGCCCTGTTGTTAACTTTAACCATCTCACGATACATAATAACAGTGGAACAATGCAGTAGATCTATTGTCTCCAGTTCACACCCAGTCAATATTTTATTTATTTATTTTATTTATTTATCTATAAATGTCTTTGCAAATAGTACATTGAGATTATGTATTTACAATAGTGGGTTGCAATGCAAAGAGAGCCTCTATTATGCCTGGCATTATGGGCCAACTTAACATTATTGACTTACAGTCTACTTAACGCTAAGGATTATATCATAGTTGTACAGTAGATTATTAATTATATCATAGTTGTACAGTATTTTATTAATTATAGGTGAATCTAATTTATATAGGACAAAAGATGTATTCATATATTCAAAAATGCTTTTTGTGAAAACAATGATTTGATTATATTCCTGTCGACAATGGATAAAAGGTTCAAAAGTAATTGTTGAAATTATGATATGGGAATACATATTGAGTATGTGTGTACTGAGTATTTAGCATTTAGTCTAGGGTGATTAAGTGGCTTTTGAGAAGAGTCTTAAATTGATTTTCATTATTATTATTATTATTATAATCAAGGGGAAGCGCTAAACCCGGAGGATTATACAGCGCCTGGGGGGGGGGGTGATGTGGAAGGCATTCAGGCTTAATTCGGGGAACTGGAGCACAGATCCAATTCCCTAAATCAAGAGCCCCTCACCAACATCAAGGAACCTTCCTTGAGGGGAATTGATTTTCAGACCGGGTTACTTTAATATCTTCTGGTAATGAATTCCATGATTAGTGTTGCACTCTCAGACAGTTTCTGCTTATCACTCTGTTTCTGGTCAGCAGCTCCCCTCCATTAAATCTTTACATAATTTTTCAATGTACCTTCCCAGCATACATGGCCCACCTGACCGGATGGACCATCTTGCTTGAAGCGGTCATCCATTACGGAGAAGCGCTAAACCCATAGGTGTCACAGCGCTTTGGGAAAATGGGAGTCAATCAGGTGGATCCATGGAAATGGAGAGTATGTCCAGTTCCTTGATCCAAGGAACTGGACATACTCTCCGGCATCAAGGCAGGTAAACCTATATGATGCAACATTCTCTACCACAAAATCGAAATTTTGAATGACTCGCTCGCTGTGGGTTCCATCATCCGTGCGGCGAGTTGACAAGAGCGTCGCTACGAATCAAAGATGAATGCATCCGAGAGGATGTCCTCTGGGAAGCCCTCGGGTTGGGTGTCCTTGGGAAACCCCTCGGTGGGTGTCCTGGGGGAGGCCTCTGAGTGGGTGTCCTTGTTGAGCCCCCTGGGGTAGGTGGCCACGGGAAACTCTGGTGTGGACATCCAGGGGTAGCCCCAGGGGTGGAAGTTCCTCGTAGAACTCCCCGGGGTGGAAGTACCCACGTAAACAGAGAGGTTTTTCCATATTACGATGGAATATTTGATAATATATGAAAATTGGGAGATGAAATTTGCAATGTATGATGAACTGTATACATATTTCGTCTTACATGGACGTTGAGCTTGCCCCTAGACCCAAGGCCTTTTGTTGATCAAGCTTAGGTGGTTAGGTTAGGTAAGGCTCGGCAGGAAACAGGACAAGTGTTTCCTGATGCGGGTCTTAGTCAGATGATGACCCGCCGTTGGAGTTTTTGGTCATCTGACCGAGACCTTCCGCTGGCTTACCGGTTCACCCCTTTAAAAATTATAGTTAGTTATAACCATTTTTGTTAATAATTTTCGATCAAGCAGCCTACCTGTAGTGGGTGGATAGTAATCAAATTAGAGGTTCGGTATTGGCCCCACCTGAATGAACTGGCTAGTTATGCATCGTTCTTTTGAGGTTTGATCCTCTTCAAGGGGGGCTCCTTGGCGTGGTGAAGAGGCTCTTGGTCTGAGAAATTAGCCCTGTCGGTCTTCTTCCTCAGACCGAACCTAATTACCCCCCATTCTCCCCTCCCCTATCCCATCCTCCCCTTTATCCATTCCTCCTCCTCCTCCCCACCCCTCCCTTTTGCCCTTCCTCTGTTTGGCCTTTGGGATTTCTCCCACAGGTGCGCTAGTTCCTAGGTAGGGGAAAGGACACCGGGGTCCATCCCATTCCATTGAGGTTCTTGGCGGTGGCGTAGTTTGCCGTGGAATCTGGATTGCCTGGGGATGTCCCGATCCCTCTCCGGTATCCCGGAGTAGCTTTGGGTGTCTTTCGGGCGACGGGTGTATCTCTGGAAGCCACCTTTCGGATTCCGGGGGTGGTGGCCGAAGGAGGTATGCTTTGTGGCGGATATCCGGCCGCCCTCTCTTTTGTCCACCGAGGTAGCTCTGCAGATGTGAGGTTGCTATCCCGGATTGCTGGTTTACTGGCATGCAGGGTAGGGTATGGCACGGGTTCCATGCTGCATCTGCGCTACTAGCGGTGCTGAGGTCCTCTTGGGCGCGGAGGGAGATTTCCGGCCCTTTCATTCCTCCTGGGAACTATTCCTCCCCGCTTCCCCCTTTTTTTTGTTCTTTTTTTTATTTTTATTTTCTTTTCTTCTTTCTTTTTTTTTCTTAAAAACAAAAAGCAAAGGAGTAACCTAACCATGGAGAACCCAATCCATGAACCCACTACCCCCAGGCCCCTTCTTGATACCACACCCCATTCTGACCCTGCCTTGTGTTTAGACCACTCTTCGGACACTCCTGATGCCCCTGTACCTCTTGCTGGTGCTATTTCCTCACCGCTTCAGGTACCGGGGTTTCGACTGACTCCTTCGATTTGTCTGAACTCCGCTCTCCTTTGACTATGCTTCCGGCTTCTCCCTCTACGGTACGGCAATTTTCGAATCCCCCGCCCATTTCACGCCAGACCAACTCCGGTCCTACTCCTAAACGCAACGTCAATCTCCTGATGATGCTCCTTCGTTACCTTCCCATTCTACTCGGAAAAGACCGACACGTCAAGCACTCCCTCTCCACGCTCAGTTTCGGACCACACAATGGACTAAATTCTTTACTTTAAGACCGACTTCTTCTTCTGCCTACCTTTCTGACCATAGTATTGGCAAAGCGCTCCTGCGTCATGTTGGTAGAGATATTTCATTTCATGCTCTCAAGAGCGGTACGCGCATCGTCACTGTCCAGAATGCTACCCAAGCTCATGATCTTTCTCTCCTTTCGAATATCGATACTACTCCTATCACTATTGAAAAACATCTTTCTCTCAATTCTTGTAGTGGTACTGTCATTCTGCCCCATACCATAGTCCAACAGAATTTCCAGTCATGTGGCAATGACATTTTTGAACAGCTGAAACTCCAGGATCTCCCAATCCTCAAAGTAGACACTTATGTCCTTCCTGCCCAGGGGCGGAGACGTTACCCTTGCAATGTGGCTCGTTTAACTTTTGACAGCCAAGAACTCCTGTCCTCTGTATATGTCACGGGACATCGGTTACAAGTTTGAAAGGTGATACCTACACCGCAACAATGTAGAAATTGCTGGCGTTTTGGTCACCCAGCGAAATATTGCAGATCTATGGCCGAATGCCCAGTCTGTGGTGCCGACGACCATTCTAATACATCTTGCAGTCAACCTCCATCTTGCCTTAATTGTAATGAAGCTCACCCTTCGTACTCCCGCCGTTGCCAGGTCTACTTAAATGAACGTGAAATCCGTTGCCTCAAAGAGGCAGAAGGTCTCCCTTGTGCTATGGCAGTTACTCATCTCCGCCTCCAAGGGAGACTACCCCATGTTTCTTATTCTCGTGTTTCCAAACATCCCCCACTTCTGGGGTCCCATCTTCTGCAGTCTCCTCTGTTGTTACCCCTCCCATAGCCACTCCGGCATCTAATCCTTTTGCTGTCCTTGGCTCTGATGTCCCGACTACAACTCAGTCTGTTCTCACATCTTCGTGTCCTTCCTCACAAGTCCCAGTATCGACAAGACCTCGTACGACACCTAATACCAATCACCCCTCTACTTCTCAGAAGTCCAAAAAATCCACATTGCTCAAATCTTCTTTGCCCCTTCCTTCCCTTCTTCCACCTCCACACTTTACCTTTCCAGTCTCTGTACCTAGTTCTTCCCCTCTCTCTGGCTCTATTACAAGTGTGGAGATTCACCCTCCTCCTCGTACTATGCCTTCCACCCCCGTCCCCTCCCAAGTTTCTCCCTCTTCTGCCACCTCCCAGGTTTCTGCCTCTTCTGTCCCCCACCCACACTTCATCTCCAGTCCCTTACACTCTTCCCTCCCCCTCTACTTTGGTACAGTCAATTACTGTCCCAATCTTTACTCACCCTCCTCCTTCTATCTCCAATATGGTCTCCCATACATCTTTGAATTCAGAAACACTTGAAGCCATTTCAGAATATATTGCAGAGACTAAACCTTCAATGGACACTGATTCACTTCCTGTTCCTTCTCTTCCCTCTGCTGCATCTTCACAACCCCATTCTTCGCAACGCTCCATTCCTTCGCTACTTGAACGTCTTCCAATACCACCACACGTTGACTTTTCTAACCCCTCTAGTCCGTAGGTGCCTTTACCTACAGATTCCTGGTATTTTCTTCATCGCCAATCATGGCCTATTTACAGTGGAATATCCGCGGCCTCAGGGGTAATCGGGGTGAGCTTCAGATGTTGCTTTCCAGGTTTTCCCCTGTTGGTGCTTGCTTACAAGAACCAAAATTACACTCGGCTGTCTTCCAACCTATCTCAGGCTATAATTTATTGTATTCTTCGGATCCTTTCTCAGATGGGACCTTTAATGAAAGTGCCCTTCTTCTACGCAATGATATTCCGTACTGTCAACTATTTGTCCATACCTCGCTGCATTACACTGCAGCCCGTATCCACTTGAATAAGTGGTTTACAATATGTTCTTTATATCTCTCTCCTTCTCGAGCATTTTCTATCCCAGACTTTGCCTTTCTTGTTTCATCCTTACCACCACCACTTCTGTTACTTGGTGATTTAATTGCCCACCATTTCCTCAGGGGGGGGGGTCTCATTGTGACTCACGTGGCATCCAGTTGGAGGCTTTTCTCGCCTCTCACCCCCTCCATGTTTTAAATACGGGTACTCCCACCCATTTTGATCCTCGTACTCATACTCTCTCTTGCATCAATCTATCAGTCTGCTCTTCCTCCACTGCACTAGACTTCACCTGGTCTGTTCTACCGGACTTACATGACAGCGATCATTTTCCGATCATTCTTACTTCTCCTTCCTATTCACCACCTTTCCGTAGCCCTCGCTGGCAATTTGATTGGGCAAATTGGGATCTTTACTCACACCTCACTGCTTTTAGTGAGGTTCCTTCTTCATCCTCCATTGATGAGCTCCTACACATCTTCTCGACGTCAGTTTATACCGCAGCTTCTCATTCTATACCCCAAACCTCAGGCAGGCATTCTCAGAAGTGAGTGCCTTGGTGGTCTCCTGCTTGTGCTCGTGCAGTACGTTTGAAACGTGCTGCATGGGACAGGTACCGGTACAATAGAACCGCTGAGAGACTTCTTGATTTTAAGCAGAAGCGTGCGATCTCTCGCCGTGTCATCCGTGAAGCTAAATGCACTTGTTGGCAAGACTATGTTTCCACCATCACCTCTGCTTCTTCTATGAGTGCAGTCTGGAAAAAAGTGAGGAAATTGAGTGGTAAATACTCTCCTGACCTGGCTCCTGTTCTACGGGTCGCTGGTGTTGATGTAGCAAACCCTCTCGACGTTGCCATTGAACTTGGCACACATCTGGTCCGTATTTCCCGAGGGCTCCATCTATGCCCCTCGTTTCTTTCCTCAAAGTCTGCCAGAGAGTTAGTACCCTTGGACTTTTCTTCTCTCAGAGAAGAACAGTATAATGTGCCTTTTACACTTCAAGAACTGGAGGCAACGCTCTCACTTTGCCGATCATCGGCAGCTGGGCCTGACGACATTCATATTCGTATGTTGCAACATTTACATCGGTCAGCCCTTGTAGTCCTCTTACACCTCTTCAATCTTATTTGGGCACAAGGAGTTCTTCCCCAGCTGTGGAAATCTGCCATTGTTCTCCCTTTCCGCAAACCGGGTACTACAGGACATGATACCTCCCACTATCGTCCCATCGCTCTTACCAGTGCAGTTTGCAAAGTGATGGAACGTCTCGTAAATCGACGTTTAATGTGGTATTTAGAGACACACAACAGTCTCTCCGCTAGTCAATATGGCTTTCGTAAGGGTCATTCTACCATAGACCCCTTACTACGCTTGGATACGTATGTTCGTAATGCCTTTGCGAATAATCACTCAGTTATTGCCATATTTTTTGACCTTGAGAAGGCATATGACACAACTTGGAGGTATAATATTTTGGCTCAGGCCCATTCCTTAGGCCTCCAAGGCAATCTACCATCCTTCCTTAAGAACTTTTTAACTGACAGACATTTCCGTGTTCGAGTCAATAATGTTCTTTCCCCAGACTTCGTCCAAGCTGAAGGTGTCCCTCAGGGATGTGTTCTAAGCACAACACTTTTTCTCCTTGCTATAAGTGATTTGGCCTCTGTTCTTCCACCCAATATTTGGTCATCACTCTATGTTGATGACTTCGCTATTGCTTGTGCAGGCGCTGACTGTCATCTTATTGCAGTTTCTCTCCAGCATGCGGTCGACCGTGTTTCCACTTGGGCCACCACGCATGGGTTTAAATTTTCAAGTACCAAAACTCACCAAATTACTTTCACTAGACGCTCTGTTATCTCCGATCATCCTTTGTATCTCTATGGCTCCCGTATCCCCGAACGTGATACAGTCAGGTTTCTAGGCCTTCTCTTTGACCGTAGGTTATCCTGGAAACCTCACATTACCTCTCTGAAGGCAACTTGTCACAGCCGGCTAAACCTTCTTAAAACCCTTGCTCATCTTTCCTGGGGAGCTGATCGTCGAACTCTGCTTCGCCTACATTCAGCCCTCGTTTAATCGAAACTCGATTATGGTGACCAGATTTATTCCGCGGCCTCTCCTGCTACTCTCTCTAGCCTTAACTCTATCCATCACCAAGGATTACGTTTGTGCCTTGGTGCTTTTCGCTCTTCCCCTGTTGAGAGCCTCTATACAGAAGCGAATGTTCCATCCTTGTCTGATCGCCGTGATGCCCATTGCCTTCGCTACTATGTACGCTCTCACGATCTACACAATCCTTCCATTTATAGAATGGTCACCGATATTAGTAGACATTCTTTATTCATTCGCCGCCCCTGTTTGCTCTGTCCCTTTTCTCTTCGCCTACATTCACTCTTGTCTTCCCTTCAGTTACCACCTTTATATGTTCATATAGCATCTCACTTTTCCCTAACCCCCTGGGAAGTTCCAGCTGTTCGGGTCTGTTCTTTCTCACTCCCTTGCTCGAAAGCTCAACTGTCTACGGTGGCTTCCCGCTCTCTTTTTCTTGATCACTTCCACTCCCATTCTCATGCCACCGCTGTGTACACAGATGGCTCTAAGTCTTCAGATGGCGTCAGATTCGCAGCAGTGTTTCCGGACAGCGTCGTGCGGGGGCATTTACTATCTTCAGCTAGCATTTTTACTGCTGAACTGTATGCCGTTCTTGCAGCACTTATTCGTATCGCATCTATGCCTGTGTCATCATTTGTAGTAGTCTCAGACTCCCTTAGTGCTCTACAGGCTATACGAAAATTTGATACATCTCATCCCCTAGTTCTCCGTATCCAACTTTGGCTACGCCGTATCTCTACCAAACATATTGTTTTTTGTTGGGTCCCTGGTCATGTCGACGTACAGGGCAATGAACAGGCAGACACTGCTGCGCGGTCAGCAGTACATGACCTACCAATTTCCTATCGAGGTGTTCCATTTCTGGACTATTTTGCTGCAATAGCTACCCACCTTTGCACCCGTTGGCAACAACGTTGGTCAACTCTGCTCGGTAACAAACTTCATTCTATTAAACCGAGCATAGGTTACTGGCCGTCTTCTTGTCATCAGTGCCGAGGTTGGGAGACCACTCTCTCCCACCTTCGCATTAGCCACACTCGTCTTACTCATGGGTATCTCATGGAGAGGCACCCTGTTCCTCTCTGTGAGCAGTGTCAAGTTCCAGTATCGATTAGCCACATTCTGTTAGACTGCCCTCTCTATCAATGAGCACGCAGAATTTACCTCCAACGTCGTCTTTGTTCTACTACTCTCTCTTTACCTTCCCTTCTTGCTGATGGACCCTCCTTTAATCCTGACTCTCTCATTGACTTCTTGACAACGACTGATTTACTCCACAAACTCTGATGATACTTTTCGCACTCCCCTCAGCCCTTTCTAGTTCAATCTCTTACTGCCCTTTACCCTTTCACCATCCACTACCCCGCTGTTATCCGTAACCTATTACTCATCCATCTCCCTTTTGCCACCTGATGCCCTCGCTTCCTTCTTGCCCTGCAGCGCTGTACAGTCCTTGTGGCTTAGCGCTTCTTTTTTATTATAATAATAATAATAATTGAGGTTTGATGAGCTGTATAACCCTTCAACTTTAGGGTTTAGCGCTTTTCATGGTTATAATGTATGCCAGCGCTGTACGACCCTAGTGTTCAGTTTTGATTATATTATTATTATAATCAAAAAGAAGCGCTAAGCCACAAGGTCTATACATGTACAGAGTTTTGATTATAATAATATAATGTACCAGTCTTATGGATTTATCGCTTAAAATTATTGGGGTTAATTATGCGCGGGTCTACTTGTGTATACCCCTGAGGGGCTTTTGATCCAAGGAATTGGAATTATTATTTCCTTGGATCGAAACCACGGGTTTAGCGCTTCTTAATATAAAATATATCAACCATTACTGTAATAACGATTTTACAGATAGGTTCTATGTTCTCTTAAGATTAATGGAATAAGCAACTTGAGGGACAGCTGCAGCCAGTGTGGAGCGAGGCATCAATTTCCAAATGCAGAAAGGAATTAATTGCCTTCAGGTTATATATTTTTCTTGAGAAAGGAAAGGGAAGGGGGGTGGGGGTGTTACAAGCGCATGTAGGTAATAGAATAGAGAAAATCAAACTCTTTTACATATCGTTAACTATTTATTGTAAGAGTTAACAAGTACAAGAAGAAACAAGGTAGAAAGTTTGCTGCTTCCCAGGGCAGGGTTCAACACAAGCAAACACACAAACTGAAGATGCCTACTTATTCTAACAGCAACCCCAACACAGTCATCTCATGTCAACAGTTTAATTATCAACTTGGATACAATCAGTAGTTCTTAAGCACCTCTTGTTCTGTGAAGTACATTTGACAATTTCTTAGTATTTTTTTTTACAAAGAATTTGAATCAATCTTTCAACATTAATCAAGTAATTCTTCTTCCCTCCCCCTTTTCTCTCTCTCGCATGCTCATATCATAAGGCCCTTGGAGCAGGGAGTGGACCTAGTAGTAAACAGCGAAGAGAAGGGACCAAGAGATGAGTCGACCCCCTGCAGTCACATACAGGTGTGTACTTTCTCTTTCTGTCACATACATACACACACACACACACACACACGATATCATAAAGTAACAGAACCAAGACACGAGAGAGAGGGGTGTGTTGATTGCATCTTCTTGGACTGCAAGAAGGCCTTTGACACAGTTCCGCACAGGAGATTGGTGCAGAAGCTAGAGGGCCAGGCGCATATAACAGGAAGGGCGCTGCAATGGATCAGAGAATACCTGACAGGGAGGCAACAACAAGTCATAGTACGTGATGAGGTATCACAGTGGGCACCTGTGACGAGCAGGGTCCCACAGGGGTCAGTCTTAGGACCAGTGCTATTTCTGGTATATGTGAACGACATGATAGAAGGGTTAGACTCAGAAATGTCCCTGTTCACAGATGATGTGAAGTTAATGAGGAGAATTAAATCAGATGAGGATCAGGCAGGACTTCAAAGAGACCTGGACAGGCTGGACACCTGGTCCAGCAACTGGCTCCTCGAATTTAACCCTGCCAAATGCAAAGTCATGAAGATCGGAGAAGGGCAAAGAAGATCGCAGACAGAATATAGGCTAGGTGGCCAAAGACTGCAAACCTCACTCAAGGAGAAAGATCTTGGGGTGAGTACAACACCAAGCACGTCTCCGTAAGCACACATCAACCAGATAACTGCTGCAGCATATGGGCGCCTGGCAAATCTAAGAATAGCGTTCTGATACCTTAGTAAGGAATCGTTCAAGACACTGTACACTGTGTACGTCAGGCCCATATTGGAGCATGCAGCACCTGTTTGGAACCCACACTTGATCAAGCACGTCAAGAAATTAGAGAAAGTGAAAAGTTTTGCTACAAGGTTAGTTCCAGAGTTAAGGGGAATGTCCTACGAAGAATGGTTAAAGGAAATCGGCCTGACAACACTGGAGGACAGGAGGGTTAGGGGAGACATGAAAACAACATACAAAATACTGCGTGGAATAGACAAGGTGGGCAGAGACAGGATGTTCCAGAGATGTGACACAGAAACAAGGGGTCACAATTGGAAGTTGAAGACCCAGATGAGTCAAAGGGATGTTAGGAAGTATTTCTTCAGTCACAGAGTAGCCAGGAAGTGGAATAGCCTAGCAAGTGAGGTAGTGGAGGCAGGAACCATACATAGCTTTAAGATGAGGTATGATAAAGCTCATGGAGCAGGGAGAGAGAGGACCTAGTAGCACTCAGTGAAGAGACAGGGCCAGGAGCTGAGCCTCGACCCCTGCAACCACAATTAGATGAGTACAGTTAGGTGAGTACACACACACACACATACATTTCCTTGGACTACAAGAAGACCTTCCACAAAGTTTCTCACAAGAGATTAGTGCAGAAGCTAGAGGATCAGGCACATATAACAGGAAGGGCACTGCAATGGATCAGAGAATACCTGACAGGGAGACAACAAGTCATGGTACAGGATGAGGTATCACAGTGGGTGCCTGTGACGAGCGGGGTCCCACATGGGTCAGTCCTAGAACCAGTGCTATTTTAGGTATATGTGAATGACATGATGGAAGGGATAGACTCAGAAGTGTCCCTGTTCACAGATGATGTGAAGTTAATGAGGAGAATTAAATCAGATGAAGATCAGGCAGGATTACAGAGAGACCTGGACAGACTGGACACGTGGTCCAGCAACTGGCGCCTCGAATTTAACCCCGCCAAATGCAAAGTCATGAAGATCGGGGGAGGGCAAAGAAGACCGCAGACAGAGTATAGGCTAGGTAGCCAAAGACTGCAAACCTTGCTCAAGGAGAAAGATCTTGAGGTGAGTATAATACCAACCAGATAACTGCTGCAGCATGTGGGCACCTGGCAAACCTGAGAATAGTGTTCCTCAGTATGGAATCATTCAAGACACTGTACACCGTGTATGTCAGGCCCATACTGGAGTATGCAGCACCAGTTTGGAACCCACACCTGGTCAAGCACATCAAGAAATTTGAGAAAGTGCAAAGGTTTGCAACAAGGATAGTTCCAGAGCTAAGGGGAATGTCCTACGAAGAATGGCTAAGGGAAATCGGCCTGACAACAATGGAGGACAGGAGGGTTAGGGGAGACATGATAATGACATACAAAATACTGTGTGGAACAGATAAGGTGGACAGAGACAGTGTGTTCCAGAGATGGGACACAGAAACAAGGGGTTACAATTGGAAGTTGAAGACTCAGATGAGTCAAAGGGATGTTAGGAAGTATTTCTTCATAGCTTTAAGAAGAGGTATGATTAAGTTCATGGAACAGGGAGAGAGAGGACCTAGTAGCGATCAGTGAAGAGGCAGGGCCAGGAGCTGAGTCTCGACCCCTGCAACCACAAATAGGTGAGTACAGACACACACACACGCTCCTGTAGTTCAACCCCACCAAGTGCAAGGTCATGAAGATTAAGGAAGGGCAAAGAAGACAACAGATGGAGTACAGTCTAGGGGGCCAGAGACTACAAACCTCACTCAAGGAAGATGATCTTGGGGTGAGTATAACACCAGGCACATATCCTCAGGCACCAAATAACTGCTGCAGCATACGGGCACCTGGCAAAACTCAAGAACAGCATTCCGACATTTCAATAGGGAGTCATTCAGGACCCTGTACACTGTGTACGTTAGGCCCATATTGGAGTATGCAGCACCAGTTTGGAACCCTCACCTAGACAAGCATGTAAGGAAACTAGAGAAAGTGCAAAGGTTTGCAACAAGACTATTCCCAGAGCTAAGGGGTATGTCCTACAAGGAGAGGTTAAGGTAATTCTACATGATAACACTGGAAGACAGGAGATAAGGGAGATATGATAACGACATATAAAATACCGAGAGGAGTCGACAAGGTGGAGAGACAGGATGTTCCAGAGATGGGAGAAAGCAGCAAGGGGTCACAGTTGGAAATTGAAGACTCAGATGAATCACAGGGATGTTAGGAAGTATTTCTTCAGTCACAAAGTTGTCAGGAAGTGGAAAAGTCTGGGAAGTGATGTAGTGGAGGTAGGATCCATACTTAACTTTAAGAAGAGGTATGAAAAAGCTCATGGAGTGGGACGAGTGACTGAGTAGCGGCCAGTGAAGAGGCGGGGCCAGGAGCTGTGCTCAACCCCTGCAACCACAACTAGGTGAGTACACACACACACACACACACACACACACACACACATACAACAGGCCTAGTGTCTAACTGACATGTACCTAGGACCATATGGTAACTAACACATGCAAACACATACATGCACACACACACAAACAGCCATGCACACAAACATGCCTGCACACACGTGCACACACCCCTGCCCACACATATGCACTCATTCACACATGACATACATGCACATGCACAAGTACATTTAAGACATAAGATTTTGGCTGTTTCATATCTCTTTTGAGATTTCATCCAAATTTCTTAATACTGACATACCTAATTTAAACCAATTAATGTACTCCAAAACTATTTTAGATGTCTTAGCTTTCTGCTAATATAAATCACAGAGCTGCCTCTCTACAGGCTAAAGCTTTTAAATTAACACATCATCCACAATAAGTCAAGATATCCTCAGTATTGACCAGTTCACAAATTTCACACAACGTCTTAAAAGTGAGAGAGAATTTTGGCAAATTAGTTCACAATACCCTGCAGTCCTGCCTTTAGACAAACCTAAAAATCTCTTTAATGAATTAATGAAACAAAATTTAGATATACAAAAACTGATATACTAATTTAATTACAAAGATCAGAATGTTACATAAATTACACCAACACAATGGAAAATACAATACAATAGAATAAAAGATGAATTATGAATAGAAACAATCCAGTGCTCCCAGAAAGAAAAAAAATTATACTGTACATTTCAATTTGTCCAGCTGCATTCAACTTTTGAAGTTTACTGGTGTTCACAAACATTGCAAGATCAAGAGCCTCAGAAAATCTTCACAGTAAAATACTTGCCTCAGTTCAAGTTAAAGAAAGCTACTGATATGTTCTGAAAAGTGTTATACCAAGTGTATCCAGAACCTGGCCAACCATGCATCTGATTTTCCAGGTTATCAAATTATGTATATAAATATTTTACATGTTTCAAGGTTTCACAAGCAATGAAGAGCTTAAACCTGAGCTTCTGGATAATCTAGAGTTAGATTAACAGGGCTTTCGATAATCGAGGTATTGTGTACTAGCCTATATATACAAAATGGAGATTTTTTTTTATACTGTATATACATGTACAGCAATGCATATCTAAACTCAGAGTTGTACTTGGTAAATTATAAAAAATTATTATAAACTATAACTACAAAGAAAACCAACAATGAGGTAATAATTTAATAAAGCTATCTATACCATTATATACAACCATCTCCAGCAGGTAAATTGCCACACACAGCAAAATACCCTAAACCTCATATGCACATCCCTGGCTATTTCTCATTTGTTAGTTGTCCTGATAGTATTTTATATTAGTAGTTCATTTCCTATCTAGAGTAACAAGGAAATACTACAAGTTTAAGTCAGTCAGACATCCTAATTCTGATATATCCTAACTGGTTATCATCCTTACTTATGTCATCTCTATTTAAAAAAAAAATTAATTGTATATGATCATGTTAAGAAGTTGGAAACATACATACATATATATACAGTATGTATGTATGTATATGTTGCACTGAATCGGTAAAACTTGCGAATTTGGCTTAAATAGCAATGCTCTTCTTGCTGAATAAGGCAATTGAAAATTTGTATATGCATTAATTTCACAAAAATCATTCTGAACCTAACGAAAAAAAAAAATATAATTTTGTTTATTATTAAATTATTGTAAACTTGTCTAAAATATATTTAGTTGGATTAGGCTAAATTAAATTGC
>NC_091302.1:40134742-40139742 GCF_038502225.1 Cherax quadricarinatus | reverse complement strand
AGGAAACGGCCTGTCAAAGTAATTTTCAAGGAAGAATCAGTTCGAACCAGGATCCTGCAGGAGAAAGCACAACTGAGGGACAAACTGGAGTACTGGAGAGTGTACCTCAATCGCGACAGAACACAAGAAGAAAGGATGATATTGAAAGAGAGGATACAAAGATGAAAGAAGGAACAAGAGGCAATGATGAAGATGAGCAGGACCCAGACCCAGGAGGAAAGGCAAACACTCCCCCCAGAAATTCCTGCAGAAGGACTCCAACTGCGACAACCCCAACGCAACTGAACAATCTAAACCAAAACCTACACATGGTTCCCTCTGCCCCTAACCCCCAAATCACAAACCTCACCCCCACAGCTGCCCTCTATGGGCACTCTGACCTCACTCCCCTCATCACAACCCCCACCCATACCACAACCCCCCATAGGCCCCCACGAGGGCTCCCACTCCCCCAACCCTAATATTCTCCCAGGACCACAGTGATAGAAAAGAAGCTGAAGGTTTGGTACATGAATGCAGACAGAATAACGAATAAACATGAGGAGTGGCACGAAAAAATCAAAGAGAAATCCCCAGACATCATAGCAGTCACAGAAACGAACCTCACTGAGACAATAACAGATGCAATCTTCCCACCGGGATATCAGATCCTGAGGAAAGATAGAAGGAGTAGAGGGGTTGGAGGGGTTGCACTGCTCATAAAAAAAACCCATGGGGATTTGAGGAAATGGAAGGCATGGACGAGATTGGAGAAAAGGACTACATAGTAGGTACTTTTCAGTCTGGGGAACATAGTCATTGGAGTGATGTATAACCCACCACAGAACTGCAGAGCGATGGTGGACAAACTGGCTGAGGTAGCAAGAAGAGCTCATCGAACAGAACAAAATTACTGGATATGGGCGATTTCAACCACAGGGAGATCGACTGGGAAAACCTGGAGCCACATGGGGGTCCCGAAACATGGAGAGCCAAGATGATGGATGTGGTACTGGAAAACCTCATGTATCAACATGTCAGGGACACCACCAGAGAAAGAGGAGAGGATGAACCAGCAAGACTGCACCTTGTGTTCACCCTGAGTAGTTCAGACATTGAGGACATCACATATGAGAGGCCCCTTGGAGATAGTGATCACGTAGTCCTGAGTTTTGATTATATAGTAGAGCTACAAGTGGAGAAGGTAACAGGAATTGAATTGGAAAAGCCAAACTATAAAAAGGGGGACTACACAGGTATGAGGAACTTCCTGCAGGAGGTTCAGTGGGACAGAGAACTGGTAGGAAAGTCAGTAAACGAACTGACGGAATATGTAACAACAAAATGCAAGGAGGCAGAGGAAAGGTTTGTTCCCAAGGATAATAGAAATAATGAGAAGACCTAAGTGAGTCCTTGGTTTACCCGAAGGTGTAGGGAGGCAAAAACTAAGTGCATCAGAGAAGGGAAAAGGTAGAGAAGGCAAAGGACCCAGGAAAATAAAGAGATTAGTCAAAGAGCCAGAAACGAGTATGCGCAGATAAGGAGGGAGGCCCAGCGACAGTACGAAAACGACATAGCATCGAAAGTCAAGTCTGAGTCGAAACTGCTTTATAGCCACATTAGGAGGAAGGCAACAGTCAAAGATCAGGTTATCAGGTTGAGGAAAGAAGGTGGGGAACTCACAAGAAATGATCAAGAGGTATGTGATGAGCTCAACATGAGATTTAAGGAAGTATGTACAGTGGAGACAGGAAGGCCTCTGGGAGGACAGAACAGAGGGGGACACCAACAAGGAATATACCAACAAGTGTTGGATGACATACATACAACTGAGGAAGAGGTGAAGAAGCTGCTAAGGGACCTTGATACCTCAAAGGCAATGGGACAGAACAACATCTCCCCGTGGGTCCTTAGACAGGGAGCAGAAATGCTGTGTGTGCCTCTAACCACTATCTTCAACACATCCCTGTTCACAGATGATGTGAAGTTAATGAGGAGAATTAAATCAGATGAAGTTCAGGCAGGACTTCAAAGAGACCTGGACAGGCTGGACACGTGGTCCAGCAACTGGCTTCTCGAATTTAACCCCGCCAAATACAAAGTCATGAAGATCGGGGAAGGGCAAAGAAGACCGCAGACGAAGTATTGGCTAGGTGGCCAAAGACTGCAAACCTCGCTCAAGGAGATAATTGCTGCAGCTTATGGGCGCCTGGCAAACCAGAGAATAGTGTTCCGATACCTTAGTAAGGAATCGTTCAAAACACTAAACATTGTGTACTTCAGGACCATACTGGAGTATGCAGCACCAGTTTGGAACCCACACCTGGTCAAGTACGTCAAGATATTAGTGAAAGTGCAAAGGTTTGCAACAAGGTTAGTTCCTAAGCTTAGGGGAATGTCCTACGAAGAAAGGTTGAGGGAAATCGGCCTGACGACACTGGAGGACAGGAGGGCTAGTGGAGACATGATAACGACATACAAAATACTTCGTGGAATAGATAAGGTGAACAGAAACAGGATGTTCCAGAGAGGGGAAACAGAAACAAGGGGTCAGAATTGAAAGCTGAAGACTCAGACGAGTCACAGGGATGTGAGGAAGTGTTTCTTCAGTAATAGAGTTGTCAGGAAGTGGAATGGTCTAATAAGTGGTGTAGTTGAGGCAGGAACCATACATAAGTTTAAGACGAGGTATGACGAAGCTCAGGAAGCAAAGAGAGAGAGAGAGAGGACCTAGTAGCGATCAGTGAAGAGGCAGGGATAGGAGCTGAGTCTCGACCCATGCAACCACAATTAGGTGAGTACAATTAGGCGAATACATACACACACACACACACACACACACACACACACACACACACACACACACACACACACACACACACACACACACACACACACACACACACACGCACACACACACACACACACACACACACACACACACACACACACACACACACACACACACACACACACACACACACACACACACACACACACACACACACACACACACACACACACACACACACACACACACACACACACACACACACACACACACACACTGAAGGAAGGAAGGGACTGAAGGAAGGAACACTCCACGGGAAGGAACTAAAACACATCAGAGGATGCAATGGGAGTCACAGTGGGAGGTGGAAAGGGAGAGATCAGTGTTTGTCTATGGGCTAGACGAAGCTAAAGGGGAAACTTATGAGGAAAGAAAGCAGGAGGAGAAAAAAGCGATTGAAGGTATCATGAAGGTGATAGGCGAGGGGGAAATGACCCAGGTGGCAAATTTTCGGAGAATCGGGTGGTTCACAAAGAAAAGGAATCGGCCTCTCAAAGTAATTTTCAAGGCAGAATCAACCCGAACCATGATCCTGCAGGAGAAAGCACGGCTGAGAGGCAGGCAGGAGTTCATGAGTGTGTACCTCGATCGAGACAGAACACAGGAGGAAAGGAAGACGATGAAAGAGAGAGTTCAGAAACGAAAGGAGAAATGGGAGGAAATGAAAAAGGAGAGCAGAATAACCCAGGAACAAGTGGAAGGACAAGCACACCTCCCAGAAACACCTGCAGAAGGACCCCAGCCACGACACCTCCAAGGCAACTGAACAATCCAAACCAACCATCACACACCGATCCCTCTGTTCCCACCCCCCACACCACAGTTACAGTATTAGAACAGAAGTTGAAGGTTTGGTACACAAATGCAGATGGATTAACGAATAAACATGAGGAATGGGAAGAAAGAATCAATGAGAAGTCCCCAGACATCATAGCAGTTACAGAAACAAAACTCACGGGGACAATAACAGTTGCAATCTTCCCACCAGGATACCAGATCATGAGGAAAGATAGAAGGGGCAGAGGGGAAGGTGGGGTTGCTCTGCTAGTAAAAAACAGATGGAAATTCGAGAAAATGGAAGGCATAGATGAGATGGGAGAAAGAGACTACATAGTAGGTACACTTCAGTCTAGGGAACACAAGGTGGTCATTGCAGTGATGTATAATCCACCACAGAACTGCAGGAGGCCAAGAGAGGAATATGAAGAGAGCAACAGAGCAATGGTGGACACACTTGCTGAGGTGGCAAGAAGAGCTCACTCCAGCAGAGCAAAGTTGCTGGTTATGGGGGATTTCAACCACAGGGAGATTGACTGGGAAAACCTGGAGCCACATGGGGGTCCCGAAACATGGAGAGCCAAGATGATGGACGTGGTGCTGGAAAACCTCATGCACCAACATGTTAAGGACACTACCAGAGTGAGAGGGGAGGATGAACCAGCAAGATTGGACCTTGTGTTCACCCTGGGCAGTTCAGGCATTGAGGACATCACGTATGAGAGTTCCCTAGGAGCTAGCGGCCATGTGGTTCTGTGCTTTGAATATATAGTAGAGCTGCAAGTGGAGAGAGTAACAGGAGTTGAATGGGAAAAGCCTGACTATAAAAGAGAGGACGACATAGGGTTGAGGAACTTCCTGCAGGAGGTCTCGTGGAACAGAGAACTGGCAGGAAAGCCAGTAAATGAAATGATGGAATATGTAACAACAAAATGCAAGGAGGAAGTGGAAAGGTTTATTCCCAAGGGCAACATAAACAACGGGAAGACCAGAACGAGCCCCTGGTTTACCCGACGGTGTAAGGGGGCAAAAACAAAGTGCAATAGAGAATGGAAAAAGTACAGAAGGCAGAGAACACACGAAAATAGGGAGATCAGTCGCAGAGCCAGGAACGAGTACGCACAGGTAAGGAGGGAGGCCTAGCGACAGTATGAAAATGACATAGCATCGAAAATCAAGACTGACCCGAAACTGTTGTATAGCCACATCAGGAGGAAGACAACAGTCAAAGACCAGGTGATCAGATTAAGGACAGAAGGGAAAGAACTCACAAGAAATGACCAGGAAGTATGTGAGGAGCTAAACAGGAGATGTAATGAAGTTTTTACAGTAGAGACAGGAAGGGCTGTGGGAAGTCAGCACAGAAGGGAACATCAAGAGGGAATATACCATC
>NC_091302.1:40089742-40129742 GCF_038502225.1 Cherax quadricarinatus | reverse complement strand
TGACGAGTGGGGGCCCTCGATACCGATACCCGTCTTGTTCATGTTGTGTGTAAATGACCTGCCAGAGGGAACTGAATGCTATGTACCACTGTTTACAGACGATGTAAAATTATTGAAGAGGTTAAGAGGCTGGAAGGACAAGGTTATGGTCCAGGAGGACTTTAATATTCTGTCAGGCAGGTAGTTAAGTGAATATAATGTCGGCTGGTGCAAATTATTGAGAATAAGAGAGGGAATGATAAGATCAGACATATAATAGGAGAAGGAATGATAAGCTCGGTCGGACTATAATAAGATGATGGAAATTAGAATAAGATCAGGTCACACAATTAAGAAGAGAAGAGTTGATAAGATCAGGTCACACAACTTAGAGAGGAGTATAAGATCGGACTCGGTCACATAATAAGAGAGGAAATGATAAGCTCGGTCACATAATAAGAGAGGAAATGATAAGATCGGTCACACAATAAGAGAGGGAGTGATAAGATCGGTCACACAATTAGAGAGGGAGTGATAAGATCGGTCACACAATTAGAGAGGGAGTGATAAGATCGGTCACACAATTAGAGAGGGAGTGATAAGATCGGTCACACAATTAGAGAGGGAGTGATAAGATCGGTCACACAATTAGAGAGGGAGTGATAAGATCGGTCACACAATAAGAGAGGGAGTGATAAGATCGGTCACACAATTAGAGAGGGAGTGATAAGATCGGTCACACAATTAGAGAGGGAATGATAAGGTCGGTCACACAATTAGAGAGGGAGTGATAAGATCGGTCACACAATTAGAGAGGGAATGATAAGATCGGTCACACAATTAGAGAGGGAGTGATAAGGTCGGTCACACAATTAGAGAGGGAGTGATAAGGTCGGTCACACAATTAGAGAGGGAGTGATAAGGTCGGTCACATAATATAATGAAAGGAGTGTGAGACAAGGGCAACACCCTGAAGTTTCTAACATTTTGTGTAACCTCAGCGACACGTGTAAGAGCAGCTAACATAAGAACTGCTTCCAGGAAGGTAGGTCAGGCTTATCTTGGAGTACGCAGCGCCACCATGGAACCCACACATGAACGAACATATAAAAAAACATATAAAAAAAAAACTAGAAGAGATCCAAAAGTTCGCATCGAGACTGGTAACGGAACTGAGGGGTACGAACCACGGTACGGGTGGGGTACGAACCACGGTACGGGTGGGGTACGAACCACGGTACGGGTGGGGTACGAACCACGGTACGGGTGGGGTTACGACCCATGGTGAGTTGAATCGTAAAACTCCAGGCCGATTTCGATTACGATGTTGTGAGTCATGTGGGAGATGATCTACGAGACAACAGAAACCAAACCTAGTAACCGTGAAAGCGAGAGGGACCCGAGGAGACTTAATCACGACGTACAAAATACTGAGATAATTAAAGCCAAGGAGACAGGCTGTCTGATGCGACGAGTGGGATCCAGGGGACACAGACGACAGCCAAAGACGTAGAGGAGCCAGACGGGTGTTACGAAGTGCATCTTTCCATCTTAAGATGAAGAGGTGGTGAAGGAAACACCATACACAGTTTAAAGAGCAGATACGACCGGGCCCAGGAAGCCAGAAAATCAGTAATCAGTCGGTAAAAGTGAAGAGACGGGGCCAGAAGCAGTGAATTGACCCATGAAAGCACAATTAGGCAAGTTCACGCAGATAGACAGACAATCAAACTGGCAGTCAGGAAGACAGAGAGATAGACGCATACTGACAGACATGCAAGATACGATAATATAAGATAATGTCGGCTGGTGCAAATTATTGAGAATAAGAGAGGGAATGATAAGATCGGACATCCAGCCAGACATACATGCATACAAAGTGACAGGAGGACGGACAGACAGACATACATGCATACAAAGTGACAGGAGGACGGACAGACAGACAGACAGCGAGAGACAATCAAATCGTAATACAGACAAAGAGAGCGACAGAAAAAATGGGAGAAAGATGTATAGTGAGAGAGATGCGATGAGGGAGATTACCTCTGATGAATGAAGGGAGGGGAAGAGAGGGGAGAGTAGAGAAGGGAAGGGTACGGGGGGAGAGAGGGGAAAGGAAGAGAGGATGTAGAGAAGAGGGGGAGAAAGGAAGCGAGAAGGAAACTAGAAAGCGGGAAAAAAATGTAAGAATGCGGAAGGGAGAAATGAGACTGGAAGAGGGAAGAACGAACAAAGGAAAAAGAGAGAATTAAAGGAAATGGAAGAGATGTAAATGAGGGGTAAAAAAGAAGGGGAAAGAGTAAGGAAGAAGGGGAGGAAATAGGTGAGGGGAGGGAGGTAGGGAGGGGGGAAGGGGGGAGGGAATGAAGCAGAGAGGGGGGAGGGAGGGGAAAGACTTGACCTGAATTGCTGATTGAACAAGGTGAGACAGAGGGGGCGCCGCCCCACCTGGTCTGAGACCAGACTAGGAGTCACATTACTGTTGCTGCTGCTGCTTGTCTGAGGGTAAAATTGGGGCTTTCTGAGTGACATACACTATATATATATATATATATATATATATATATATATATATATATATATATATATATATATATATATATATATATATATATATATATATATATATATATCAAGTGCGGGTTCCAAACAGGTGCTGCATACTCCAGTAAGGGCCTGACGTACACGGTGTACAGTGTCTTGAACGATTCCTTATTAAGGTATCGGAAAGCTGTTCTCAGGTTTGCCAGGCGCCCATATGCTGCAGGAGTTACCTGGTTGATGTGTGCTTCCGGAGACATGCTCGGTGTTATACTCACTCCAAGATCTTTCTCCTTGAGCGAGGTTTGCAGTCTTTGGCCAAATGCGGTCTTCTTTGTCCTTCCCCTATCTTCATGACTTTGCATTTGGCGGGATTAAATTCGAGAAGCCAGTTACTGAATCAGGAGTCCAGTCTGTCCAGGTCTCTTTGAAGTCCTGCCCGGTCCTCATCTGATTTAATTCTCCTCATTAACTTCACATCGTCTGCGAACAGGGACACTTCTGAGTCTAACCCTTCCATCATGTCGTTCACATATACCAAAAATAGCACTGGTCGTATGATCGACCCCTGTGGAACCCCGCTCGTCACAGGTGCCCATTGTGATACGTCATTACGTACCATGACTCGTTGTTGCCTCCCTCTCAGGTATTCTCTGATCCATTGCAGTGCCCTTCCTGTTATATGAGCCTGATCCTCTAGCTTCTGCACTAATCTCTTGTGAGGAACTGTCTCAAAGGCCTTCTTGCAGTCCAAGAAGATGCAATCAACCCACCCCTCTCTCTCGTCTCTTACTTCTGTTACTTTATCATAAAACTCCAGAAGGTTTGTGACACAGGATTTTCCTTCCATGAATCCATGCTGGTTGGCGCTTATACTCTTGTTCAGTTTCAGGTGCTCCACCACTCTCCTGATAATCTTCTCCATAACTTTGCATACTATACACGTCAGTGACACAGGTCTATAGTTTAGTGCCTCTTTTCTGTCTCCTTTTTTAAAAATGGGAACTATATTTGCCGTCTTCCATACCACAGGTAGTTGCCCAGTTTCCAGGGACGTGTTGAAGATTGTGGTAAGTGGCACACACAACATATCCGCCCCCTCTCTAAGGACCCACGGGGAGATGTTGTCCGGTCCCATTGCCTTTGAGGTATCAATGTCCCTTAGCAGTTTCTTCACCTCCTTCTCATCTGTATGTATGTCATCCAACACTTGTTGGTGTATTCCTTGCTGGTGTCCCCATCTGGTCTGTCCTCCCAGAAGCCTTCCTGTCTCCACTGTAAATACTTCCTTAAATCTCATGTTGAGCTCCTCACATGCCTCTTGATCGTTTCTTGTGAGTTCTCCACCATCTTTCCTCAGCCTTATCACCTGGTCTTCGACTGTTGTCTTCCTCCTAATGTGGCTATACAGCAGTTTCGGGCCAGACTTGACTTTCGATGCTATGTCGTTTTCGTACTGTCGCTGGGCCTCCCTCCTTATCTGTGCATACTCGTTTCTGGCTCTTCTACTAATCTCCTTATGTTCCTGGGTCCTTTGCCTCCTGTACCTTTTCCATTCTCTGGTGCACTTAGTTTTTGCCTCCCTACACCTCCGGGTAAACCAAGGACTCGCTTTGGTCTTCCTATTATTTCTGTTTCCCTTGGGAACAAACCTTTCCTCTGCCTCCTTGCACTTTGTTGCTACATATTCCATCATCTCGTTTACTGATTTTCCTACCAGGTCTCTGTCCCTGTGTGTGTGTGTGTGTGTGTGTGTGTGTGTGTGTGTGTGTGTGTGTGTGTGTGTGTGTGTGTGTGTGTGTGTGTGTGTGTGTGTTTGTGTGTGTGTGTGTGTGTGTGTGTGTGTGTGTGTGTGTGTGTGTGTGTGTGTGTGTGTGTGTGTGCATGTGTGTGTACTCACCTAGTTGTACTCAGTTGTAGTTGCAGGGGTCAACTCGTAGCTCCTGGTCCCGCCTCTTCATTGGTCGCTACTCGGTGACTCTTCTCGCTCCATGAACTTTATCATATCTCTTCTTAAAGCTATGTATGGATCCTGCCTCCTCTACATCACTTCCCAAACTATTCCACTTCCTGACTAATCTGTGGCTGAAGAAATACTTCCTAATATCCCTGTGATTCATCTGTCTTCAACTTTCAACTGTGTCCCCTTGTTGCTGTGTCCCATCTCTCTCCACCTTGTCGATTCCTCTCAGTATTTTATATGTCGTTATCATGTCCCCCCTATCTCTCCTATCCTCCAGTGTCGTCAGGTCGATTTCCCTTAACCTCTCCTTGTAGAACATACCCCTTAGCTCCGGGACTAGTCTTGTTGCAAACCTTTGCACTTTCTCTAGTTCCCTTACGTGCTTGGCTAGGTGTGGGTTCCAAACTGGTGCTGCATACTCCAATATAGGCCTAGCGTACACAGTGTACAGGGCCCTGAACGATTCTTTATGTGTGTGTGTGCCTCTGTGGGGTATGTATGCTTAGGAATGTGTCTGGCAGAAGGGTATACATGTGTCTGGCAGAAGGGTATACATGTGTCTGGCAGAAGAGTATTCATGTGTTTGGCAGAAGAGTATACATGTGTCTGGTAGCGGGATATACATGTGCTTAGCTATATATTCTCCCATATATATATATATATATATATATATATATATATATATATATATATATATATATATATATATATATATATCTATACATACATATATATATATATACATATATATATATATGTATATATATATACATATGTATGTATATATATATATACATATATATATATATATATATATATATGTATATATATATATATATATATATATATATATATATACATATATATATATATATATATATATATATATATATATATATATATATATATATATATATATATATATATATATATATATATATATATATATATATATGGTTGTAGGAGTCAAGTATCAGTTCCGGGGCCCGCCTCTTCTCTGGTCGTTAATAAGTTCACTCCTTCCTTCGAGAGCCTTATCGTACCTCTTCTCGAATCTATGCAATGATGCTGCTTCTACCACTCCACAGTTCACCTCATTCCATTTCCTAAGACAAAAAATACATGATAACATTCCTGAGACTCATCTATCTGTGTTAACTTCCAGCTGTCTCCTGGTCTTCCTGTTCCCCGTCCAACAATGTGTCCGCTTCCAACCTGTCGATTCCTCTTATATCTCTCCTAGTCTTTCCTTCCTCACACACGGAGGGCGGGGTGTCGATCTCCGGTGCGGGTGGAAACATTAATAAGTGTTTCCTTGAAACACCTGTTCTCCTTGTTCAACTGTCAGTAAAATAAGTACCTGAGTGTTAGTCGACTAGTGTGGGTCGCATCCTAGGGACAAAATTTACTTAACTTGCCAGAAATACTCTGCATAACCAGGGTCTTTCTATATAGTAGTGTGTTATTGATGTCTGCTTGGCCTGTATACATGTACTTGTAGAAATAATGATTATTATTATTATCATTATTATTATTTCTATAGCGTCATCAACTTTACTGCTTTGAATCTCTCCTCACAGGAGATAAGTCTCAATGCAAGCATCTGGCAGCAGGGTATGCGTGTCTGGCAGCGGGGTATGCGTGTCTGGCAACGGGGTATGCCTGTCTGGCAGCGGGGTATGCATGTGTCTGGCAGCGGGGTATGCATGTGTCTGGCAGCGGGGTATACATGTGTTGCCTGGGTGTGTCGGTCCGACACTACGAGTGGGCGGCCAACAGTGTATCTTGTGGTGCGAGGGAGAGAGGTCGTACACTGCCACCTTCACCTGAGCTGACTCGGCTCGCATCATCTTCCTATCACAGGTGAGTCAACTGCTCATCAACCACCTGTGTATATCATACTCCACGTGAAGTATTACCAGGGAGGCTAGGAGAGGGCAAAAAGTAGACAATCTGGCCGTACTGTGAGTGGACATTTAAATGCTAGGATGACTTATCCGCGTAGGCAGTACTCTCAAATATTATTTTCACTGAATTTTATTGTATTTAAGGGGATGCAGTAAACCCTTAGGGACCACACAACTCATGGGGAATGGAACGTAATCAAGTTTGATTCAAATAAAGTAAAAGCTGCTTCGATTCCTTAGATCAAGAACCTCCTTGAAGGGAACGTCCTTAAAAATGTCAAGAGAGGGTCACATTATTATTATAATAATCAAGGGGGAAGCGCTAAACCCGGAGGATTATACAGCGCCTGGGGGGGGGGATGTGGAAGGCATTCAGGCTTAATTCGGGGAACTGGAGCACAGATCCAATTCCCTAAATCAAGAGCCCCTCACCAACATCAAGGAACCTTCCTTGAGGGGAGAGAGGGTCACAGCGTCGTAAAAGCAACGATTACTGTGTGAAGCCAAGGTATTCAGGATAACTAACAATGAAATGTAAATAGTCAAAATTATAAAGTATGAGGATATCATATGTTAAGATATCAAGGAAAAAAACAGCTTTTAAAGGTGATTAAAATCTATGACTCGGTCACTATCTTCTTCAGGCTTCTGATAATACCTTGCACATACTGTGAATTTAATGACAACAACAGTCAGATATGTTAGCATGTTTAAATTTAGAAGTTATAATTGAGGACGCCTAGTATGGAAAGCATTTTCTCAGGAAGTCTGAGTGTTTGAAGTGTCTCCGCTACCATGGGCCATTAACACTGTTTTCTGAGTAACTTGGATTCTATCAGTCAAGAGAACATTAATCCTCTCATCATTAATCCATCTCTCGTCGTATATGCATTGATTAACCACCTCTCAGTGCATATGTACTGATTAACATAAACGTCTCAGCTTGTATACGCTAGACATATTACCTGTCAACGTTGTATACACAGAGGCATACAAATCTCAGCGTATATATGCTTCTCAGCATATATACGCTGAAAGGTGTATGTCTCTGTATATACACTAAGGGATATTAACTTCAAAGTTTACTGACGACCATCGTTTAGCAGTGTCTTAAACAGTACTCAGCTTAGCAGGGAATGATGCACACTACAGTGCTAGTCACTTCAAGAGAAAATCCAACCAGGAAACAGCCTCATGGTAAACAAACGTTTTTAGGTACTGAGAGGTACACACCGAGAGGTGTGTATCTCTCAGTTTATGTACACTGAGTTTAATTCCTATTTTAGGGATTAAAGTGTCCTTGGCTAGTGGTGTAGAGGTTAAATGTAGCCTTAATGACCCGGGTGTACTCGACATTAAACCGGTTAAGATCTAGCTTATACTGTCTAATGTTCAAGTTTTCTAAAATTCTAATAAGTATCTAATTTATTTTGTTCCACAATAGAGTAATATTGGTGAAGATGGTTTAGCTAAGAGATCAAAGGTCGTGTACAATAGTCCTGAGCTTACAATGTCTGTAATTCACGGGAGGAGTCTCGATTGCGGGTGAAGGGCTCTTGATCAAGGGAGAGATCACTCCAGAGGGAGGTCACGCCCTGCACAAGTGTGACAGGTGCTGGGCTGAGTGTGAGGAAGAGGTCACTCACCCCACAACAAGTGTGTCCGTGGCCATTGAATGTCATTGATCGTGTCTTCAGCTTGCATGTGCCCTTGTTGCTCTCTTGCTCTCCTTGGTTTTGTGCGTTCCAACACTCACTAGTGACTCCACTATTTTCTCTTATACTTTCTCTCCAACGTATTATATATATATATATATATATATATATATATATATATATATATATATATATATATATATATATATATATATATATATATATATATATATATATATATATATATATATATATATATATATATATATATATATATATGTGTGTGTGTGTGTGTGTGTATGGAAGAATCGCGAACAAGCGACACAGGATGCAAAACAACCAGAGGGAGAGTTGAATGATAGCTCTAGGCCTTTCGTGTTGCAATCAACACATAAGGAGCTTGCAAAGTTGCAGAAATGAATAAGTAATCTTTCCAAACTCCAGATAATGTATTGATTCCAACACGAAAGGCCTATAGCTGTCATTCAACTCTCCCTGAGGTAGTTTTGCATATATATATATATATATATATATATATATATATATATATATATATATATATATATATATATTATATTATATTATATTATATTTTTTATTATCACACTGGCCGATTCCCACCAAGGCAGGGTGGCCCGAAAAAGAAAAACTTTCACCATCATTCACTCCATCACTGTCTTGCCAGAAGGGTGCTTTACACTACAGTTTTTAAACTGCAACATTAACACCTCTCCTTCAGAGTGCAGGCACTGTACTTCCCATCTCCAGGACTCAAGTCCGGCCTGCCGGTTTCCTTGAACCCCTTCATAAATGTTACTTTGCTCACACTCCAACAGCACGTCAAATATTAAAAACCATTTGTCTCCATTCACTCCTATCAAACACGCTCACGCATGCCTGCTGGAAGTCCAAGCCCCTCGCACACAAAACCTCCATTACCCCCTCCCTCCAACCTTTCCTAGGCCGACCCCTACCCCGCCTTCCTTCCACTACAGACTGATACACTCTTGAAGTCACTCTGTTTCGTTCCATTCTCTACATGTCCGAACCACCTCAACAACCCTTCCTCAGCCCTCTGGACAACAGTTTTGGTAATCCCGCACCTCCTCCTAACTTCCAAACTACGAATTCTCTGCATTATATTCACACCACACATTGCCCTCAGACATGACATCTCCACTGCCTCCAGCCTTCTCCTCGCTGCAACATTCATCACCCATGCTTCACACCCATATAAGAGCGTTGGTAAAACTATACTCTCATACATTCCCCTCTTTGCCTCCAAGGACAAAGTTCTTTGTCTCCACAGACTCCTAAGTGCACCACTCACCCTTTTCCCCTCATCAATTCTATGATTCACCTCATCTTTCATTGACCAATCCGCTGACACGTCCACTCCTAAATATCTGAATACATTCACCTCCTCCATACTCTCTCCCTCCAATCTGATATCCAATCTTTCATCACCTAATCTTTTTGTTATCCTCATAACCTTACTCTTTCATGTATTCACTTTTAATTTTCTTCTTTTGCACACCCTACCAAATTCATCGACCAATCTCTGCAACTTCTCTTCAAGAGCACAGTGTCATCAGCAAAGAGCAACTGTGACAACTCCCACTTTATGTGTGATTCTTTATCTTTTAACTCCACGCCTCTTGCCAAGACCCTCGCATTTCTCTTACAGCCCCATCTATAAATATATTAAACAACCACGGTGACATCACACATCCTTGTCTAAGGCCTACTTTTACTGGGAAATAATTTCCCTCTTTCCTACATGCTCTAACTTGAGCCTCACTATCCTCGTAAAAACTCTTCACTGCTTTCAGTAACCTACCTCCTACACCATACACCTGCAACATCTGCCACATTGCCCCCCCTATCCACCCTGTCATACGCCTTTTCCAAATCCATAAATGCCACAAAGACCTCTTGAGCCTTATCTAAATACTGTTCACTTATATATTTCACTGTAAACACCTGGTCCACACACTCCCTACCTTTCCTAAAGCCTCCTTGTTCATTTGCTGTCCTATTCTCCGTCTTACTCTTAATTCTTTCAATAATAACTCTACCATACACTTTACCAGGTATACTCAACAGACTTATCCCCCTATAATTTTTGCACTCTCTTTTGTCCCCTTTGCCTTTATACAAAGGAACTATGCATGCTCTCTGCCAATACCTAGGTACCTTACCCTCTTCCGTACATTTTTTAAATAATTGCACCAACCACTCCAAAACTATATCCCCACCTGCTTTTAACATTTCTATCTTTATCCCATCAATCCCGGCTGCCTTACCCCCTTTCATTTTACCTACTGCCTCACGAACTTCCCCCACATTCACAACTGGCTCTTTCTCACTCCTACAAGATGTTATTCCTCCTTGCCCTATACACGAAATCACAGCTTCCCTATCTTCATCAACATTTAACAATTCCTCAAAATATTCCTTCCATCTTCTCAATACCTCTAACTTTCCATTTAATAACTCTCCTCTCCTATTTTTAACTGACAAATCCATTTGTTCTCTAGGCTTCCTTAACTTGTTAATCTCACTCCAAAACTTTTTCTTATTTTCAACAAAATTTGTTGATAACATCTCACCCACTCTCTCATTTGCTCTCTTTTTACATTGCTTCACCACTCTCTTAACCTCTCTCTTTTTCTCCATATACTCTTCCCTCCTTGCATCACTTCTACTTTGTAAAAACTTCTCATATGCTAACTTTTTCTCCCTTACTACTCTCTTTACATCATCATTCCACCAATCGCTCCTCTTCCCTCCTGCACCCACTTTCCTGTAACCATAAACTTCTGCTGAACACTCTAACACTACATTTTTAAACCTAACCCAACACTACATTTTTAAACCTAACCCATACCTCTTCGACCCCATTGCCTATGCTCTCATTAGCCCATCTATCCTCCAATAGCTATTTATATCTTACCCTAACTGCCTCCTCTTTTAGTTTATAAACCTTCACCTCTCTCTTCCCTGATGCTTCTATTCTCCTTGTATCCCATCTACCTTTTACTCTTAGTGTAGGTACAACTAGAAAGTGATCTGATATATCTGTGGCCCCTCTATAAACATGTACATCCTGAAGTCTACTCAACAGTCTTTTATCTACCAATACATAATCCAACAAACTACTGTCATTTCGCCCTACATCATATCTTGTATACTTATTTATCCTCTTTTTCTTAAAATATGTATTACCTATAACTAAACCCCTTTCTATACAAAGTACAATCAAAGGGCTCCCATTATCATTTACACCTGGCACCCCAAACTTACCTACCACACCCTCTCTAAAAGTTTCTCCTACTTTAGCATTCAGGTCCCCTACCACAATTACTCTCTCACTTGGTTCAAAGGCTCCTATACATTCACTTAACATCTCCCAAAATCTCTCTCTCTCTCCTCTGCATTCCTCTCTTCTCCAGGTGCATACACGCTTATTATGACCCACTTTTCGCATTCAACCTTTACTTTAATCCACATAATTCTTGAATTTACACATTCATATTCTCTTTTCTCCTTCCATAACTGATCCTTCAACATTACTGCTACCCCTTCCTTTGCTCTACCTCTCTCAGATACTCCAGATTTAATTCCATTTATTTCCCCCCACCGAAACTCCCCTACCCCCTTCAGCTTTGTTTCGCTTAGGGCCAGGACATCCAACTTCTTTTCGTTCATAACATCAGCAATCATCTGTTTCTTGTCATCCGCACTACATCCACGCACATTTAAGCATCCCAGTTTTATAAAGTTTTTCTTCTTCTCTTTTTTAGTAAATGTCTACAGGAGAAGGGGTTACTAGCCCATATATATATATATATATATATATATATATATATATATATATATATATATATATATATATATATATATATATATATATATATATATATATATATATATATGACAAAATTCGCAAGTCTTGTGACAGTATAAACACAACGACCCGCGTGTGCACACACACATACACACACATAACCTGTCTATTGAAATCTATTTGAACGCCGTTCCATGATTGGCTGTTAATTTATCTAATAATTAAATGGACCAGTGGAGTTGTTGGTACACTGGACATATTTATGAGCCCTCGCTTATGATTGGCTGGTGTTGAAGAGAACAAACAAGATCTGAAAGGCGCACCTTCGAGTTGGAGTTGTTCCCTTCCTGGATCAAATCTGATAACATACCAATTCCCTGCTGTTCTAAACCCTGAAGGGTTTAGAACTTCCCTATGATTATAAAAATAATATTCTCCCTCAATTTTCCCTTTCATCTCCCTTAGTTCTCAGTCAGTTCTCTCTCTCATCTCCCTTAGTTCTCTCTCTCTCTCTCTGTTTTCTGCCTCATCTATTTCGCATTCCTTCCCTCTTAAGTTTGTCTCTCAGCTCTCTTTCATTACTCCTCCTCATCTCTCCCTCCCTCTCATCTCTGTATTCTCTCACCAGCATCTGTTACGGATCATTTTCATTACTTCCACTAGTCTTCTCTCACCTCTCCCATTACCTCCACCCATTCACTATACATTACCTCCACCCATTCCCTATACATTACCTCAACCCCTTCACTGTACATTACTTCCACCCCTTCACTATACATTACCTCCACCCCTTCACTAACATTACCTCCACCCATTCAATTACTATTACTTCTACCCCTTCACTAACCATTACCTCCACCCCCCTCACTAACCATTACCTCCACCCCTTCACTATACATTACCTCCATCCCTTCATTATACATTACCTCCACCCCTTCACTAACCATTACCTCCACCCTTTCACTATACATTACTTCCACCCTTTCACTAACCATTACCCCCCCTTCACTAACCATTACCTCCACCCCTTCACTAACCATTACATCCCCCCTTCACTAACTATTACCTCCACCCCTTCACTAACCATTACCTCCACCCCTTCACTAAGCATTACCTCCACCCCTTCACGAACCATTACCCCCACCCCTTCACTAACCATTACCTCCACCCCTTCACTAACAATTACCTCCACTCCTTCACTAACCATTACCTCCACCTCTTCACTAACCATTACCTCCACCCCTTCACTATACATTATCTCCATCCCTTCACTACATTATCTCCACCCCCTTCACTATACATTATCTCTACCCCTTCACTATACATTATCTCCACCCCTTCACTATACATTATCTCCATCCCTTCACTATACATTATCTCCACCCCCCTTCACTATACATTATCTCTACCCCTTCACTATACATTATCTCTACCCCTTCACTATACATTATCTCCACCCCTTCACTTTACATTGTCTCCACCCCTTCACTATTCATTACCTCCATCCCTTGTCTATAGATTCCTCTTCTTATCTTTTTTCCTTCTCATCCTTTCTCTTCACTTCCTCCTTCCCTCCCTCCCTTACCCATCCCTTCCTCCCCTTCACATCACTCCCTTTCCCTTCTCTCCCTCTACCATTCTCCTTCTCCCCTAACTTTCCTTTCCCTTTTCTTCCTCTCCCCTCCCTCCCCCTCTCTTCACTATCCTGTCCTTCTCCTCCCCTCACTCTCTTTCCCTTCCTTCCTCTCTATATACTACGTTTCCCATTCTTGTAACATTTGTTTTTTAGCCTCTGCAGCATTCTTAATATTAAGGACAGTAGGAGGGACACAGAGGGAGGGACACAAAGGGAGGGACAAAGAGGGAGGGACACAGAGTGAAGGATGTTTAATACAAATTAGTCTTAGGTTACTGTCACTATCATCTGACAGACGGGTAGTGACGAGCGTGTTGATGGTGTCTCTCACCCTCACCCCATGTCTCTCTCCCTCACCCGTGTCTCTCATCCTCACCCCTGTCTCTCTCCCTTACCCTTGTGTCTTTCTTCCTCACGCCATGTCTCTCTCCCTCACCCCTGTGTCTCTCCCTCACCCCTGTCTCTCTCAACCTTGTCCCCCACCCCTGTCTCTCTCAACCTTGTCCCTCACCCCTGTCTCTCTCCCTCACCCCAAGTCTCCCTCACTCCATGCCTCTCTCCCACACCCCGTCTTTATTCCCAAGAATGAGGGAAGGAAAATATGCCTTCCTGAGAGAGAGAGAGAGAGAGAGAGAGAGAGAGAGAGAGAGAGAGAGAGAGAGAGAGAGAGAGAGAGAGTGAGTGAGTGAGTGAGAGTGAGTGAGGTAAGGTGTGCATGGCATGACCTGACCACTTTAAGCCTGGGTTTAGTGTGCCTCTCCTGTACTCTGGTACTGTTGCCTCACTTTGTTTTCTGTATTGTTTATATTGAACAATGAAAACGTTACGAGAGAGAGAGGGGGAGAGAAAGAGAGAGACAAAGAGAGGGAGAAAGAGAGGGAGAAAGAGAGGGAGAGAGGGGGGGAGAGAGAGAGAGAGAGAGAGAGAGAGAGAGAGAGAGAGAGAGAGAGAGGGAGGGAGGAAGAGGTTAATAGTGGTAGCATCGTAAGTGAAATGTGTTGGTGAAAACCGTGGAATTTCATATTACGTTTTCCCAGCGTTTTGACCACCACTACCACCAACACTACCCCAGGTCACCACCACTACCACCTTCACCACCACCATCATCACTCCAGTAGTAATTATATAACCCCCCCCCCGACAGTGACACCTGTGCGGTCTTCGCCCACCACATACTTGACAAGGTGATGTCACAGCCGACACGGATGATTTGATCAATCACTGCCACCAGCCAGGAAGACGTCAACATACCTGAGCTTCGCTGTTATAATTCAGCTGCAGGAAGTAGTTAGTGGAAGCTTGATTTCAGTATGGTGGTACTGGTAAACTATGTAAAAAAAGACGCTTATGTGTTACAGGAAACGTTTCGTCTCACGTTTCGTCACTGGTGGCGATACGTTGCCCTTAATAAATGTCCTGAGCTGTACACAAATATGTTTTTCCACGGATCGATCTCAGGGTTGTGTTATACAGCTCTTCCTTCCATGGGAACGACATGACGATGCTCAAGAGTTCTTGATCCAAGGAATTGCTCACATGCCTCCCGTTCACTGGATGAAGTTCATGTCGTTCAAAATCCTCCACTCTGAGAGTCTTGTGGAGCGTCAACCATCCCGACAACTCCTGCATTGTTGCCACATCTCCCTCCGTAACCTACCGCTACTATACTGAAAATGTGCATATTTATTTTCATTTGTCTTTAATTATACAACAGAGTAGTAAATGTGACGGTTTCGCTCTTTGTAAGGAGTGGGTAATGAGTTATTGATTATTTTGTGGACGTTTTGTATTGTTTATCACAAGTAGATGGCAACACTTAATATGGCGGCCTCTGGAAGTGCCCTCGATATTACCAACACATTACTATTCCGAAGACTTTCCGTACTCCAGAATCAATAGTATCTTCTTCTCGTACACACTTTCAGAGAGATTTCACAAATTTGTATATTACCTCCCCACCAGAAGCTCTGTGTGAGGCGGAGACAAGGGTACTAGTGGGGGAGGGGTGTTGTGGGGGAGGCGTTTGAAAAAGTCAGTGAGTCAGGTTGGCACTCCTGCTTCGCCAAAATTTTGGCACAGTTGTGGCATTAAACAATGCTGTGCGCTGCTGTGCTTTACGAGGAATGGCGGGAGGGGGGTGCGATTATACTGGTGAAGGGCTTCTGATCCAGGGAAATGGAGATATTTTCCTTTGAGATCAAATTCGTTACCTCGCATTCTCAGGTCGCTGCTTGATCCCTACGTGTTTAGCGCTCCCTCGTGATTATAATAATATGCGCTTGCAGTACTCAATACACGATGTTGCCCTTTATGATGAGTAGTAAAGAATAGTAATAATAATAATATTAATAATAGTAACAGTAATAATAATAAGCAATAAACCCATAGGGTTCATAAAACACTCGGGGTATGTAAGGCATGGAAATTTAATCCGAGGAAGAGGAAGAGAAGGTCCATTTCCTTGATCAAGTTGGAGGTTGTAACAGAAGTGTGGTGGACACAGTGTTAATATCAACAGGTGAACAAGACAAGCCAGGCTGGCTTACTGTTATGGTTCCAGTCTCACCTTGAGTAAGACAAGCCAGACTGGTTTACTGTTATGGTTCCAGTCTCACCTTGAGTAAGACAAGCCAGGCTGGCTTACTGTTATGGTTCCAGTCTCACCTTGAGTAAGACAAGCCAGACTGGTTTACTGTTATGGTTCCAGTCCCACCTTGAGTAAGACAAGCCAGGCTGGCTTACTGTTATGGTTCCAGTCTCACCTTGAGTAAGACAAGCCAGACTGGTTTACTGTTATGGTTCCAGTCTCACTTTGAGTAAGACAAGCCAGACTGGTTTACTGTTATGGTTCCAGTCTCACCTTGAGTAAGACAAGCCAGGCTGGCTTACTGTTATGGTTCCAGTCTCACCTTGAGTAAGACAAGCCAGACTGGTTTACTGTTATGGTTCCAGTCCCACCTTGAGTAAGACAAGCCAGGCTGGCTTACTGTTATGGTTCCAGTCTCACCTTGAGTAAGACAAGCCAGACTGGTTTACTGTTATGGTTCCAGTCTCACTTTGAGTAAGACAAGCCAGACTGGTTTACTGTTATGGTTCCAGTCTCACCTTGAGTAAGACAAGCCAGTCTGGTTTACTGTTATGGTTCCAGTCCCACCTTGAGTAAGACAAGCCAGACTGGTTTACTGTTATGGTTCCAGTCCCACCTTGAGTAAGACAAGCCAGACTGGTTTACTGTTATGGTTCCAGTCTCACCTTGAGTAAGACAAGCCAGACTGGTTTCCTGTTATGGTTCCAGTCCCACCTTGAGTAAGACAAGCCAGACTGGTTTACTGTTATGGTTCCAGTCCCACCTTGAGTAAGACAAGCCAGACTGGTTTACTGTTATGGTTCCAGTCCCACCTTGAGTAAGACAAGCCAGACTGGTTTACTGTTATGGTTCCAGTCCCACCTTGAGTAAGACAAGCCAGACTGGTTTACTGTTATGGTTCCAGTCCCACCTTGAGTAAGACAAGCCAGACTGGTTTTCTGTTATGGTTCCAGTCCCACCTTGAGTAAGACAAGCCAGACTGGTTTACTGTTATGGTTCCAGTCCCACCTTGAGTAAGACAAGCCAGGCTGGCTTACTGTTATGGTTCCAGTCTCACCTTGAGTAAGACAAGCCAGACTGGTTTACTGTTATGGTTCCAGTCCCACCTTGAGTAAGACAAGCCAGACTGGTTTACTGTTATGGTTCCAGTCCCACCTTGAGTAAGACAAGCCAGGCTGGCTTACTATTATGACTCCAGTCTCACTTTGAATAAGACAAGCCAGGCTGGCTTACTGTTATGGATCCATTGTCATATTGAATATGACAAACCAGACTGGCTTACTGTAATAGCTCCACTGTCATCTTGAACAAGACAAGCCAGGCTGGCTTACTGTTATGGTTCCATTGCCATCTTGAATAAGACAAGACTGGCTGGCTTACTGTTATGGCTCCACTGTTATCTTGAATAAGACAAGCCAGGCTGGCTTACTGTTATGGTTCCAATGTCATCTTGAATATGACAAACCAGACTGGCTTACTGTAATAGCTCCACTGTCATCTTGAATAAGACAAGCCAGGCTGGCTTACTGTTATGGTTCCATTGCCATCTTGAATAAGACAAGACAGGCTGGCTTACTGTTATGGCTCCACTGTTATCTTGAATAAGACAAGCCAGGCTGGCTTACTGTCATGGTTCCATTATCATCTTGAATAAGACAAGCCAGGCTGGCTTACTTTTATGGCTCCACTGTTATCTTGAATAAGACAAGCCAGGCTGGCTTACTGTCATGGTTCCATTATCATCTTGAATAAGACAAGCCAGGCTGGCTTACTGTTATGGTTCCATTGTCATCTTGAATAAGACAAGCCAGGCTGGCTTACTGTTATGGCTCCACTGTTATCTTGAATAAGACAAGCCAGGCTGGCTTACTGTTATGGCTCCACTGTTATCTTGAATAAGACAAGCCAGGCTGGCTTACTGTTATGGCTACACTGTTATCTTGAATAAGACAAGCCAGGCTGGCTTACTGTTATGGCTCCACTGTTATCTTGAATAAGACAAGCCAGGCTGGCTTACTGTTATGGTTCCATTGTCATCTTGAATAAGACAAGCCAGGCTGGCTTACTGTTATGGTTCCATTGTCATCTTGAATAAGACAAGCCAGGCTGGCTTACTGTTATGGCTCCACTGTTATCTTGAATAAGACAAGCCAGGCTGGCTTACTGTTATGGCTACACTGTTATCTTGAATAAGACAAGCCAGGCTGGCTTACTGTTATGGCTCCACTGTTATCTTGAATAAGACAAGCCAGGCTGGCTTACCGTTATGGTTCCATTGTCATCTTGAATAAGACAAGCCAGGCTGGCTTACTGTTATGGCTCCACTGTTATCTTGAATAAGACACGCCAGGCTGGCTTACTGTTATGGTTCCATTGTCATCTTGAATAAGACAAGCCAGGCTGGCTTACTGTTATGGCTCCACTGTTATCTTGAATAAGACACGCCAGGCTGGCTTACTGTTATGGTTCCACTGTTATCTTGAATAAGACAAGCCAGGCTGGCTTACTGTTATGGCTCCACTGTTATCTTGAATAAGACAAGCCAGGCTGGCTTAATATTAAGCTTCATATACTGACGCGCCTACGCTATAAACGAAGTTAGAGAGGAGGGGGAGAGAATGTTAGAGGGAGGGAGCTAGGAAGACGAAGTTGGAGGGAAGGGAATGAGACGATTGATAGTTGGAGGGAAAGAGGAGGTGGAAAAAGGGAAAGAAGCGTGGAGGAGAGAGGGGACGGAAATTTCGAGAGGAGGGAGACAGATCAAGAGATGGAAAGGCAGTCGGAGGGAAAAAAAAGGGAGGTAGATGGAGAGAGGAAAACTCACCCTACATCAAGGGAGTGGGGAGGAATGTCTTGATGCCTAAAATAGGCTCTTGATCAAAGGAACCGGAGCTATCCCCCCCTTTCGCGGATCAAACCAGATTGCCTTGCACTCTCCCGGCGCAAGAATATAACGACACTAATATTTCCACTGACTGTCATATGTTATCTTTTTTAAGGGAGGTGGAGCGGTAAGCCAGTGGAAGACCTCACTCAGACTCGGTCAGCCGACCACAGGATGCTCAGACGAAGACCCGCGACAGGAAACACTTGCCTTGCTTCCTCAAGACTCTTAGCTAACCTATCTCCTCTGACTTTCACTGTGATTCCTTCAACCATTCGCAGTGCTGCAACACTGCAGTGTAATATCACAGGTTAATGACACTATTGATACCATTGGTAATTATAGCAGTACCATCAATAACATTACAGGAATAATACCAGTAACAATAATATAATAATAATTTATAAAAAAAACGTAACTATAATTAATAAAAAAACCGTAACTATAACTAAAACATGAATAACAAGTAAAACAATAACAAAAGCGCCTCAGTTGTCACTGGACAGGAAGTTATCAAGAGGACAACTGGACGACTACTATAGCAGTGTCTAATCAACCAGGCTGTGATGGCTAGTTAGGTCTTTGGACCACTGCCAGCAATAGTGTGGTTGACCAGTTGAAGCCAGCTCGCAGGTCTGGCTTCCCTCAGGACAACCCTGGGGGTAGCTGGAGAATGCCTTGTAATCTTGGGGGAAAGCCCTAAACCCGTAGGGGAGGTCATATAGCGCCTGGGAAGTGAAAGATAATCTGGTTTGATCCAAGGAAAGGGAGAGTACTTCCAAGTCCTTACATAAAGAGATCTGAGGTGTCAAAGCACCTGTTAACATGAGGGGTCACATCATAGTGTATATACGAATTGAGATAGATAGAGAAATTAATCAACTGAATATATCAATAATTGATTTAAAATATTCAATGCAAGTTAGGGATCATTGAAGTAAAATATTTGACATTATTTATATTACAGTACTCGACTGGTTCAACAAACCGCCCCGCTGGAGAACATACAAACAACTGTTACAAGCTTCATTTTCTAGTTGTGCTTAGTGTTGTGTTAAGCGGAGGTGAGAGACAGCACCTCCCCGCAGACCAGCTGCGTGAGCACTGAGACTCCTCTTGTCTGGTTCAGGTGTCGACGGACGCTAACGACCAAACCCTGACCTGGCAACACTCTGCCAGGCGTATATTCCCCACTTGGCAACTGTGTAGGGGAGGGAGGGGGTTAACCAGGAAGGGAGGGTTATGGAAGGGGTAGTGCGGGAGGAGGATGAGGGGGGGACTTGGTGAGTCAATACTCTGACGTCACGAGGCACGTGCCTCGTGACGAGAGTCACCAGAGGTCGAGAACCTTTTGCAGACTATCCCGGCCTGTCTAAGTCTCTTAATGACTCACTGCCCGTTCTCTTTCTCTCTCTCTCTCTCTCTCTCTCTCTCTCTCTCTCTCTCTCTCTCTCTCTCTCTCTCTCTCTCACTTTCACTCTGTCTCTCTCCCTCTCCTTCTGCAGCCATTCGAGGATGCTATAACTTTACTACACCCACAATTAACCTTTTGCCCGAAGTACCTTAATTAAGGCGCACCATTATTTAGGTCATCGGTGAGGAGGCGTTAATTAAGTTATAACAATGTAACGTGACTCTGACACTTATTAAAGTCATTGAAGACTAAAGTGTTCAGTCTTAGTGCATTAATTGCGAGGGATACACTCTTTGTTAAGTAGAAAGTGAAGGGGGGGGGATCATGGTGCTCCCTCCATAGACGTAACAAAGATAGTCTAGAGTCTAGGCCATCTTTGTTACGTCTATGGACGTCTAGACTCTAGAAGAAACATTGAAATAGAAGCTTGACTGTATGTGTGGTGTTTTTGTTCACTTGCTCGGTGTACTTGTGTAAAGCTGTTTGTGTGTATGTGCGCTCTCTGTTTATTGCTACATGTATAGTACATTTGTGCGAGGTGTGGGTGTGTGTGTGTGTGTGTCTGTGTGTGTGTGTGTGTGTCTGTGTGTGTTTTTGTGCGACGTGTGTGTGTGTGTCTGTTGTATTTCAGTCCAGCCTTCACTCACGACACATTTTATTGAAATATGAAAAGAGTTGAATGTCTAATCTGATACTGATAATTCTGCTTAATTTCAGCAGCTATGTGTACATATAAGTCCTCATACACACACACACACACACACACACACACACATTCAGTTTAGTTACTGAGTGTTCTTGTGTCTCCTACAGGGCTGGTTCAGAAGAGCATCAGAGGAGGAAGTGGTCTTCCTGTACCACTGACGTCACATTCAAAACACAACAGAAGATATAAGAAATAAAAAAAAATGTAAATTGTAGAAACTCTGTTGTAAATAAAGTTGACATTAATGTATTTATAACATTATAAAATCTTATACATTCTGAAATTTGTAATATAGAAAGGACGAGTTAATTGATATTATTCTAGATACAAAAAATTTATATTTTTATTTTGTAAATACTGTAAAAATTTTATTTTCCTAGATGACCTAGAAGAAATGTTTTACTGGAATAAATTAAACTTTATTTTTGAGTAGTGTCTAGCAACTCTCAGTAGTAAATTTTATGATATATATTTTTGTCACTGGTGCATAGACTTCTGAAATGTTTCGAAAAACTTGATGTGATTGAATGAGAACTTTTAGAACGAGAGAACGAGACACTGAAGTGGTTGTAACTCAAATACATCGAGAAGATTGATCAGGAAATACAGTGATGCTGCAGTATTTTGTGAACGTAAATTTGTGGCTTGATAATGGCGCCTGAGAGTCGTCTGTACAATACGAAATTATAATTTTTTTTTATATATTCATTCCTTAGAAGTGGAAGTGAGAAGCAAGTACGTAGTGATAAGTGTCTTATTAACTGATAAGCAATGATAGTCGCTTTAAATGGGTTTGAAGTGGTGATTTAAGTGTGCCTAAAGTATTGAAGTTTTACCCGACCTTCCTACCTCACCACACACCTTCCTACCTCACTACACACCTTCCTACCTCACCACACACCTTCCTACCTCACCACACACCTTCCTACCTCACCACACACCTTCCTACCTCACCACACACCTTCCTACCTCACCACACACCTTCCTACCTCACCACACACCTTCCTACCTTACCCCACACCCTCCTACCTCACCCCACCCCCTCCTACCTCACCCCACACCCTCCTACCTCACCCCACGCCCTCCTACCTCACCCCACACCCTCCTACCTCACCCAACACTCTTACCTCACACCCTCCTTGCCTCGTACTTCTACCTCCTCCTAAGCCCCCACCTTCTCTCTCTCCTGTCACCCCCTCGCCACCACCACGTCTCCCCCGCCCACCCAACTGGGTCTGGTCATGGCCACGGGTTCACCCACGTGTGGAACGATGAATATGGAGGTGGGTACGCCCGTTGGCACGCCCGCTGGCACGCCCACACAACCACAGACTCATCACTTCCACTCCACGCCTGACCACGCCTCCACCGCACTCCACGCCATGAACAAACTCAGGATCAACACTCAGGTACGCACGACTCATGAAGGTTTAGCGTTTGTTTTATAATAATAATAATAATAATAATAATAATAATAATAATAATAATAGAAATAATAACAATAGAAATAATAATAATAATAATAATAATAATAATTATTATTATTATTATTATTATTATTATTATTATTATTATTATTATTATTATTATATCGCAGGCCTTCAATATACGCATCTCATATGAATCTTGCTGCTAGGTTTCGCTGCCCTGGACACTCTAGGGCAGGGGTGGGCAACGCTTAGCACACGTGCCAAACCTGGCACGCCAACGACTTCTTTCCGGCAGGCTAACCTCTGGTCTCATCTTCAAAAAACAACAAAAAAAAAACTGCGTTATTTACCATGTATCCGTTCCAAGAAAAGCGGAGAAATGGTCCCCATATGTTTCCAGAGATTTTGTATCAAAGATATGGGCGACTTTGGTACTCACACTTCAAAAGGTTGCCCACCCCTGCTTTAGGGGTCTTAGTTGCCAGGTTTCACTACTCTGGAAACTCTTGAGTCTAAGATTTCCAGTTAACAGGTTTCACTACTCTGGAAACTCTAGGGTTCTTAATTGCCATGATTCACTACCTTTTAGTCTAAGGTTCCCAATTGCCAGGTTTCACTACCCTGGAAACTCTAGGGTTCTCGGTGGCCAGGTCTCACAACTCTGACACCCAGCGGTGTCAGGGAGAAGTAAGAATCACAGAGACTGGGAGAGGGGCAATCCTAGGGAAGGGTGTGGAATGAGTTAGGAAGAAATGGAGGCCAATCTGGCCATGGTGTTTGGAATGGTTGTTGAGGGAAGGAGGCATGGGAGGGGGCGAGTAAGCGATGGCCAGGAATGGATGATGACCGGAATGGGAGAGAGGGAGATCAGGGATGGAGGGTAGTGATAGGCTGAGGGGAGTGAGTGAGGGATGCTTAAGAAGGGGTGGAGGTCGGGTGGTGGGATGAGTGAAGGATTAGAAGTTTCTGGTGTTTTGAAAACCTTATTGCAAATAATTCATAAATGAAACGTACAGTGCATGTCCCTCACAGTGTTGCAACCTGTGTGTGTTTGGGGGAGGATGGAGAAACTTGTGGAGAAGCTGTCCTTTCATGATGGTGTTCCAGCGTGTGTGAAATGTGTCAGAGAGATCAAAAGACTCTTGATCAACGAATTAGGAGAACGAGAGGATCCAATTCTCATTTAGATCAATGAAACTTACACACCATGTTCGAGATCTTTAATGTACCTTTTTTTTATATGGATCAGCAGGCGAGGTGTAGCCCAGTGATACACCTCACAGCCGAATGAACCATGGTTCGATTTCCCTGCTAGGCGAGACGTATGGGCAAGTGAACAGTTAGTTTAATATCTATATTCTGCAGCCCATACTCATCCTGCGGGAGGTAGTCAAAAGATTACAGCGGCACATAATGGGTCTAGGGACTGAACCGCACAGCTCTGATAGCTAAACAAGTTACAGTGGTAATTAAATAAATACACGTTTATATCTGGTTATAATCGTAATAAGTTATGAATTAGGTCACACACATGAGAGATGAATTAGGTCCCACACATGAGAAATGAATTAGGTCACACACACAATGAGAGATGAATTAGGTCACACATATGAGAGATGAATTAGGTCACACACACAATGAGAGATGAATTAGGTCACACAATGAGAGATGAATTAGGTCACACACAATGAGAGATGAATTAGGTCACACACATAATGAGAGATGAATTAGGTCACACACACAATGAGATCAATTAAGTCACACACACAATGATAGATGAATTAGGTCACACATGATGAGAGATGAATTAGGTAACACATATGAGAGATGAATTAGGTCACACACACAATGAGAGATGAATTAGGTCACACATGAGATGAATTAGGTCACACACAATGAGAGATGAATTAGGTCACACATGAGAGAGAGGAATTAGGTCACACACAATGAGAGATGAATTAGGTCACACAATGAGAGATGAATTAGGTCACACATGATGAGAGATGAATTAGGTAACACATATGAGAGATGAATTAGGTCACACACACAATGAGAGATGAATTAGGTCACACATGATGAGAGATGAATTAGGTAACACACAGAGATGAATTAGGTCACAGACACAATGAGAGATAAATTAGGTAACACATGAGAGATGAATTAGGTCACACAATGAGAGATAAATTAGGTAACACATGAGAGATGAATTAGGTCACACACACAATGAGAGATAAATTAGGTCACACACACAATGAGAGATAAATTAGGTCACACACACAATGAGAGATAAATTAGGTAACACATGAGAGATGAATTAGGTCACACACACAATGAGAGATAAATTGAATTAGGTCACACACAATGAGAGATAAATTAGGTTACACATGAGAAATGAATTAGGTCACATACACAAATTACAAAAACATTATCTTAAAATTTTAGTAAGGTATGCTCGAAATAAAAAAAAGTTAGTGTCTATGACCAGAAGTTACACTTTCTGACTCGAATCTCAAGACCTAACATCGTCGTAGTTCAGTTGTAGAGCGCTTTTCTTACAACCGAAAGAACCCAGGTTCGACGTACTAGGCATAGGGGCAGTTCTCCTGGGTCTTAGTAGACTGTTGTGAGCTTTGAAAGGAGCTGAAGTAAGTTAATGAAAACAAAACAAAAAAAACATTAGGAAAACATGAAACATATTGCAGGTCTCTTTGGTAGTTATTGATTCCTTTCTGCGGTTATTGGAGTATGTCATTATCAAGAGAGTCGTTAGATAAAAGGGCGGGAAGCCTTTGTTTTGGTTACGGATGAGAGGCGAATTGAATTCGTAAATGCGGCTGAGTCGAGCTTTATCTGGGCTCTGGTCTCTGTTGATTGAAGCATGCCAAGCACTTTTACGACTTTCATTATTTTTCCCCTCTTCTGCTTCTTCTTCTTCCTGTTTTGCTTCTTTTTCTTCTCCGGTTCCCTCTCTTATCTTCTTTTTCTTTTTCTGTCCTACTCTTCCCTCGCTCTCATTCCTCTTCCCTTAACGTGTTTCGCCTCCTCATCTTCCTATTAAATGAGGGAGACTCACTCTGGACTATTCAGTGACCGTCAAGGAAGGATGGAGGACACAGAGTGGATTAGATTGAAGCTGGTGCAACGGATTAAAAATTATCTGGAATACGAGAAATAGTGACGGTACTAGAATAGTTTCTCTAAACTTTCAGGTCCAAATATTAGCCTTCCAGTAGCAGGTAATGGTGGCAGAATATTCGTCAGAAAGCAAAGTTTGTGTCTCCTGACACATTGTAGCGGTAGATAGGTAGGTAGATACGGAAAAGAGGGAAGGAGGGTAGATAGGTAAAGATGGACGTAGATAGGGAGAAAGAGACAAGACGTAAGCTAGAGATCGTCTACTTACCCAAATTGGTGTCTTGATTCCTTCGTGTTTATCTTATTATCATGAGGGGTGTGGCCGCTGGAGGTGTCTGTTCTTAACTCCGTCCGTCAGTGTCTCCATCCATTCGTCTGTCCCTCCATCCTTTGGTTAGTCCCGCCATTCATTCGTTCGTCCTTTCATCCCTTGGTCAGTCCCACTATAGCGACTTACATCTGGCTAGGTATGTGGGGTCTGACTGAGTGCAGTTAGAATGATAATAAATTCTCACTACAGGCAGCACACTCCACCAATATTCAATACACTAAACCTACTCACCATACAAAACATCCATACTTATTACTGCAAATATTATATACATAGAACACTTAACTCTGATATTAACCCTCCCCTCAAAACATCTCCTTGCCAACCTCAACAGAACACATGACCATAACACAAGGCACAGATCACTCTTTGATGTTCCTCGTGTCCATCTCACACTATGCAAAAACTCAATGCACATAAAAGGCCCTAAAATCTGGAATTCATTACCTGTAAATATAAAAGAAACACTACCTGTTTATAAATTCAAGTCTCTTCTCAAAGATCACTTACTCACCCAAAACCAAATAAATACTGAATAACTGAACCTTATAAATTGTATATCTTAAATGTTTCTCACAATTATATCACATAAATGTTAAACCTAAACCGAATCTAACTTTATTATTTTTTAAATACACTACCTAACAGAATCCTTCATATGACTGAATGCAACCATATGACCTGTCTTTGTAATACTCACTTGTGCTTTATAGTAATCTGTTTACATTAATGTTTTATCACTGATTTCATCATTGCTTAGTTAATCTTAAGTTAATTTTAAGCCAGCCCGTAATGCTATGCATAGTATAAGTGGCTTTGGCATGCTGCTCTTATCTGTATTTTTTTGTACCTCTGTATGTGTGCTCAAATTGGAAATAAATAAATAAATAAATAAATAAAAAGTATATTTGTATTCTCTTACATGGAAAGTGAGGTGCGTACGTTCAAATTCCGTGTTGATCTGACACACACACACACACACACACACACACACACACACACACACACACACACACACACACACACACACACACACGCGCACACGCACACACACGCACACGCACACGCACACACGCACACAAACACATCGGCCGTTTCCCACCAAGGCAGAGTGGCCCGAACACGAAAAACTTCCATCATTCATTCCATCAGTGTCTCGCCAGAGGTGCGGTTACACTACACTTATAAAACTGCAACATTAACACCCCTCGTTCACAGTGCTGGCACTGTACCTCCCATTTCCAGGACTCAAGTCTGGCCTGCCGGTTTCCCTAAATACCCTTCATAAATGTTGCTTGCAGCACGTCAAGTCCTGAAAACCATTTGTCTCCATTTGCTCCTATCTAACATACATACACATACACACACACACACACACACACACACACACACACACACACACACACACACACACACACACACACTCGATCACTGAAGAGGCGGGGCCCGGAGCTGAGTCTCGACTCCCCTGCAACCACAATTAGGTGAGTACAACTTAGGGAGTAGCACACACACACACACACACACACACACACACACACACACACACACACACACACACACACACACACACACACACACACACCTACTCCTAATCGACACCTACACCTACACACCTACACACACACAACAGGCCTAGTGTCTAATCGACATGTGCCTAGGACAAAATATAACACACACACACACACACACACACACACACATATATATATATATATATATATATATATATATATATATATATATATATATATATATATATATATATATATATATATATATATTGCTATTACTTCTGTTGCTAATATATTACTAATATTGCTGCTTCTACTACTTTTAATACTATTTATACTACTTTTACTACTATATCTATATTTACTATTATTAGTATTATTACTACTAGTATTGATGATAATAATGATAATAGTGGTGTGTGTGTGTGTTTGTTACAGCTGTGTGACATAGAGCTTGTGGCTGGTGCTGTGTCAGTGTTCGCTCACCGTGTGGTGCTGGCAGCGGCTTCTGCTTACTTCCACGTCATGTTCAACAGTAAGATATATAATATATATATATATATATATATATATATATATATATATATATATATATATATATATATATATATATATATATATATATATATATATATATATATATATATTCATGTTCAACAGTAAGTATGAAAGTATTGCAGATATTTTCGGTTTAAATAGAGAGCGTCTTTACATGGTAACTTTAGCAGTAAGAAGAAGGAAGTGTTTGTATGCACAAACAAGTAAGGTACTAGAACACTGCAGCGGGGCCCAGGAGTCCTAACCTAACACTTGTGCGGTCCTCATCAATCTTGATCTTTACTCGCTGCTTCATAAAGGTTACAAAAAATATTCGGTAGAAACTCTACATTCTCGTTTTAATACTTCTGTTACTTCTACTACTACTATTCTACTACTACTATTCTACTACTACTATTCTGCTACTACTACTACTACTATTACTACTACTACTACCACTACCACCACTACTGCTACTATTCTACTACTACTGCTACTCTTCTACTACTGCTGCTACTACTACTATTACTACTATTACTGCAACTATACTACTACTACTACTACTACTATTACTACTATTACTACTATTACTGCAACTATACTACTACTACTACTACTACTATTACTGCAACTATACTACTACTACTGCTACCACTTCTACTGCTACCACTACAACTACTGTTACTAGTACTACTACTACTGCTACTATACTACTACTGCTACTATACTACTGCTGCTACTACTACCACTACCAATACTGCTACTAATGCTACTAGTACTACTTTTACTGTTACTACACTACTACTGCTACTACTACTACTACTACTGCTTCTACTACTACTACTGCGACTGTACTACTACTACTGCTACTACTGCCACTGCTACTACTACTATTAGTACTACTGCTACTATACTACTACTACTGCTACTATACTACTACTACTGCTACTACTACTACCACTATTACTACTAGTACTACTACTACACTACTACTACCACTACTACTACCACAACTACTACTACTACTGCTATTAGTACTACTACTGCTACTGCTACTACCACTTCTGCTACAAGTACTACTACTAATAATAATTCTTGTGGAAAGTATTAAGTTTTGGAATATTGCTTCTTCTATATTTTTATTCTCCATCAACAACATTTTAGCATCACTGACATTATTAATTCTGTGATTCTCTGTGCTTACATGTTGTCTTAACCGCCGTGTTATTCTTCCCAGTCTCGATACGTATTGACACAACCAACTTTTCAAATCATTTCTTGCCACTCACTGCAACGTTTATCACAGTCAGTTCCAGGAATCTGTTTTTTACTGATAACCTGATGGTATCAGAGCTACTGAATGTTACGTTCACATCTTGATGCGAGTTTTACTTCCAAATTTGAAAGAAGTATTGAACTTCTGTTTTCAGAGACTTTTTTAAAACTCACTAGTCCCTCATAAATTACCTCCAAAATATAAAATAATACAATATAATATATTTACTTACTACAAGTGCAAGGTATACAGTCCTAGGTGACAGTGACAAAGTACTATATAGAAAGCTGCTTGTTATGCTGAGCATTTCGGTCAAATTAGCCCAGGTACCCATTGTACTGATGGGTGAACATAGACAACAAGTGTAAAGAAACATGCCTAAAATGTTTTTACCCTGGCTGGGAGTCGAACCTAGACCTTCGCCGTGTGAAGCGAGAGCTTTAGCCACCAGGCCATCAGAGCCCCACAATTGAAGACTAGAATAAAATTCTTAACGCAACCTAAACTAGAAAATACTCGATAAATATAATGACTCTTGTGTTTGAGGAACTGTGAGTCTCGTAATTGGTAGGTGTTAAGAAGTGAATTCAAAACGTCGCTTGTTTATTATAGGGAAGAAAAAGGTTTCGAGGGAGAAGAAATAAACGTGAACTTAACTCTCTGAATGAGCTGGTTATTGTATGAAGTTTGGAAACATAAGATGAACGATGGTGAAGTGTGAAGCAACCAGTTACACTCTAACTGCGAAGTTATGTTACTTATACGGCTTTTCTGCTTCATAATAATAATAATAATAATAATAATGATGTCTGTGCATTACACGTGTTATGTTTCAGGTTGAAGGTTCCTGTATTTACTTTGGTCGTTAATAGTTGTTATCCTACCTTAACTCACATCTCAATCTCTCTCTCTCTCTCTCTCTCTCTCTCTCTCTGTCTCTCTCTCTCTGTCTCTCTCTCTCTCTCTCTCTCTCTCTCTCTCTCTCTCTCTCTCTCTGTCTCTCTCTCTCTCTCTCTCTCTCTCTCTCTCTCTCTCTCTCTCTCTCTCTCTCTCTCTCTCTCTCTCTCTCTCTCTCTCTCTGTCTCTGTCTCTGTCTCTGTCTGTCTGTCTGTCTGTCTCTCTCTCTCTCTCTCTCTCTCTCTCTCTCTCTCTCTCTGTCTCTCTGTATCTCTGTCTCTGTCTCTGTCTCTGTCTCTCTCTCTCTTTCTGTGTGTGTGTCTGTCTCTCTCTGTCTGTCTCTCTCTGTCTCACTGTCTCTCTCTGTCTCTCTGTCTCTCTCTCTCTCTCTCTCTCTCTCTCTCTCTCTCTCTCTCTCTCTCTCTCTCTCTCTCTCTCTCTCTCTCACTAGTGCTACGAGATATAAGTATTTCCTACCTCTCTTCGTTCCCAGGAATCAATAGAGACTTTCCCGCACCTCTCTCTCTCTCTCTCTCTCTCTCTCTCTCTCACACACACACACCTCTTTTTACTCTCTCTCCATCATCTCTCACCCCTCTCTCTCCTCTCTCATCTTTCTCCGCACTCTCCCACCCCTCCCTCCCTCACTTCCTCTCTTCCTCTCTCTCCTTCCTCTGACTTTCTTTCTCTCTCTCTCACTCTCACTATAGCGATGATATCACGCAGAAAAACATGTGAGAGATAAACACAACTTTTTCTCTGCAACAACATATGAAAATCTGTGTTGCATGAGAATGACGTTGATGGTGCGAGAGATGCGGCTATTGTTGACTTATGCTCAGGGAGAGGGAAAGAAAGAGAGAGAGAGAGAGAAAGAGAGAGATTCCGGAGGCTTTCTCAATGGGTTTATAACGTCCATAATTGATTTGAAACATTCTGAATATGTTTGAAATGTTCGGAATATATTTGAAACCTTTTGCATGGGATTTGATACTTTCTGAATGGGTTTCAGATGTTATGAATGAGTTTGAAAAGTTCTTTATGGGTTCGAAACGTTCTGAATGCCTTTGGAAAGTCCTAAATGGGCTCGAAACATTGTGAATGGTGTGACTGGGAATGAAGAAGTTCATAACAGCTTCAACACGATCTTGAAACATTGAAGGTTGGCGATACTGGTCGATAATTCCTATTTAATCATCGTTCAAAACGCTGAATCTGCGCTCACTGGAAGAAACCTTTATATATATTCCAACGGAGGAGAGAGAAAATGATAAACGAGAAAAAATGATGAGAGACGAGAGAAAGAGGATGATGAAGCGGTGGGCAAGGTTCATAAATTTGTATGTGGAGAGGAAGCTTAGTAAAATGAAGTGGCGGAGGTGTGGGAGAGAGAGAGAGAGAGAGAGAGAGAGAGAGAGAGAGAGAGAACGAGAGAGAGAGAGAGAGAACGAGAGAGAGAGATAGAGAGAGAGAGAGAGAGAGAGAGAACGAGAGAGAGAGAGAGAGAGAGAGAGAGAGAGAGAGAACGAGAGAGAGAGATAGAGAACACGGGTAACACTATGGAAGCACTTGGAAGGCTTTGTGAGTACTGGTGAGTGCAAGGTTGTGTTCCTGAGTAATTTGCTTCTGCCTTGTTTACTTTATGCGTTTCTATCATCAAAATTCTTAATGTTTGACCTTTTGTTTCAACTCTTGCTCCATGGTGAGCACACTGCTGTATTGCTGGAGGGTTGTATATCACTGCTGTTAGGTGGAAGGTTGTATATCACTGCTGTTTCGTAGAGAGTTGTATGTCACTGCTGTTTTGTAGAGGGTTGTATATCACTGCTGTTTGGTAGAGGGTTGCATATCACTGCTGTTTGGTGGAAGGTTGTATATCACTGCTGTTTGGTAGAGGGTTGTATATCACTGCTGTTAGGTGGAAGCTTGTATATCACTGTTGTTTCGTAGAGGGTTGTATATCACTGCTGTTTTGTAGAGGGTTGTATATCACTGCTGTTTGGTAGAGGGTTGTATATCACTGCTGTTTGGTGGAAGGTTGTATATCACTGCTGTTTGGTGGAAGGTTGTATATCACTGCTGTTTGGTAGAGGGTTGTATATCACTGCTGTATTACTGGAGGGTTGTATATCACTGCTGTATTGCTGGAGGGTTGTATATTACTACTGCATTACTTTAGGGTTGTATATCACTGCTGTTTGGTAGAGGGTTGTATATCACTGCTGTTTGGTGGAGGGCTGTATATCACTGCTGTTTGGTAGAGGGTTGTATATCACTGCTGTATTGCTAGAGGGCTGTATATCACTGATGTATTGCTGGAGGGTTGTATATCACTGCTGTATTGCTGGAGGGTTGTATATCATTGCTGTTTGGTAGAGGGTTGTATATCACTGCTGTTTGGCGGAGGGTAGTGTATCACTGCTGTTTGGTAGTGTTGTATATCACTGGTGGAGGGTAGTATGTCACTGCTGTTTGGTAGAGGACTGTAAATCGCTGCTGTTTGGTGGCGGGTTTTATATCACTGATGTTATCATCTTGGTTCTGCATCTTCTTAATGCTCCTGCTGTCCTGTCCTCGAATGTCCTCGTGTTTCCAACTTTCATATAATTATATATATATTGTTTTATCCTGAACGTCATTCCCCTCATTTTTAGCATGTGGTACAACACTGAAAACGTATGTGTGTGTGTGTCTGTGTGTGTGTGTTTGTGTGTCTGTGTGTGTGTGTGTTTGTGTGAATGTGTGTGTGTGTGTGTGTGTGCGAATGGTGTGTACTCACCTAGTTGTACTCACCTAGTTGAGGTTGCGGGGGTCGAGTCCGAGCTCCTGGCCCCGCCTCTTCTGATGTGAATGTGTGTGTCTTTCATGCTTAAATGTCTGTCTGTCTGATTTTCTCTGTCATGTCCGGGTAGGTCTGTCACTTTTTGTATAAACACACACACCAATGAATGAGAGATACACACAATCATACACCTACACATGGAAGGTAAGCATAAACACGAGCATCTATGTATGAAAGCTCCATACAAAAAAAAGCACAGACAGACAGATACATAGACAGGGAACAGGCGGCTATACTGAAATATTTCATTCCCACTGGAACGCAAGTAGGTCAGCTACCCCACCCCATCCTGCCTCCCTCCCTCCCTCCTCCTCCTCCTCTCTCTCTCTCTCTCTCTCTCTCTCTCTCTCTCTCTCTCTCTCTAATATGAATATAACACACTGAATCCCACTCACACAACAGAAACAGAAAATGACCTTGCAATAGTCATAGTCAATGACCTAGACTCTAGGTCATTGACTATGACTATTGCACCACGACATTCTGTTTCCTAGAATGTCTTGGTGCGAGTAACAGAGCCTACGCAGTGCTTGCCTTCATAACAACAAATTAAGAATACGGAAACTCTTGAATGAACACTCACACCGTTGCAGTGCTCATGTTAGAACACACCTGGAATAAGCTCTCCACTTCTGGTCCCATAATTACGTGAAGAAACGTGATACAGTTTAGAGGAGGTGAGAATAACTGTGAAGCTCAACATCAACAGTAAGGTATATATCGCCTGCAGAAACTCCTGGATCATTCATTGTGTTCTTGCTCGGGGGAAAGAGACTTCGGGCGGACCTTGTACGATCCTTCACAGGAATTATACTCTAAGAGGTGTATGTCTCTCAGTGTGTAAACATAGAGAGTGCATGTTTCTCAGTGTATATACATTGACAGGTGTATGTCTATCAGTGTATATACACTGACAGGTGTATGTCTATCAGTGTATATACATTGACATGTACGTCTCTCATTGTATATACACAGACAGGTGTATGTCTCATTGTATATACACTGACAGGTGTATGTCTCTCATTGTATATACACAGACAGGTGTATGTCTCATTGTATATACACTGACAGGTGTATGTCTCTCAATGTATATACACTAATAGGTGTATGTCTCTCAGTGTATATACACTGACAGGTGTATATCTCTCAGTGTATATGCACTGAGTGCATTTTTATCCCAGTTTTAGAGATTAAATTATTCTTGACCTGTGGTGAACGTATTATATGCAGCCTTAAAGAGCATAGTGTATTCGATAGGGTTTAAACCTAATTTATCAACCATGCTTTAAGGTGTTAAATAAGTCTGATAAACGAAATCAGTAATGGACAATATTATTCCTATATCATTACCCTTGCAACATGGTCATGTGGAAGACACGCTGGTATGGAACACTTAGGAACAGTGGAACAGGTACAACAAGAAACAAAGACTGGTGTGGAACACTGAGGAACTCTGGAACAGGTAAAAACAAGAAATACTGGTATGGAACACTATGGAACACTGGAACAGGTACAGACACAAGAAACACTTCTATAGAACACTGAGGAACACTGGAACAGGTACAACAAGAAATACTGGTATGGAACACTGAAGAAAGCTGAAACATGTAAAATAACACTGGTATGGAACACTGAGGAACACTGGAACAGGCACAACAACAAGAAACACTTGTATGGAACACTGGAGCAGGTTTCCTCCCTGAAGATCAAGCTTCTAAATTAAGTCCTTCAAGACTCGACGTTCTTCAAGGGAAATGTCATGGCGCTGGTGAAGGCTCTTGATAAAAGGAATTGTAGCTACCTTCTTGCTGGGACCAGACTTGACTGCCACTCATTTCACAGTATTCGGCAACGGGATGTATAGTGGACACAGTGGTGTGGCTGGCGGTGGAGTAGCGAGAGCAGTTGCGGTACTGTTGTAGTGCTTTTGAAGTAAAGAAAGAGGTAGATCACCCTTACATCTACATCTATTCTTGTCCATAACCACCTCAGCAACACTTCTTTAGCCCTTTGGTTGATACTTTTAGTAAACCTACACATCCTAATCTCCAAGCTACGAATTCTCTGCATAATATTCACACCATATATTGCCCTCAGACACGACATCTCCACTGCCTCCAGCCTCCTCCTTGCTGCAACTCCAGTAAGATGTGGTTAATTTGTCGCCGTGTTTGATAAAAGCAGTGGCCCCGGGGAAGTGAAGGATGGGCAGGAAGCCTTCTGCTTTACTATCCTTGTCTCAACCACACGATTACAGTAGGCAGTCCTCCATCGAGGTAGCAGTAGATAGCACATGTCTCCGCTGATCAAGACATTAAGGAAACGTGTTGATCAGTATAGACATGATTCTGACATACAGCGAAGTGCCGGAGTCACCCCGGTACTCTGCACGTTACAAGCTCTTATGTTATTTAGATTTCTCTTGTGTATCTGTGGTATTCTCTCTCTCTCTCTCTCTCTCTCTCTCTCTCTCTCTGAGTCGGCCATCACTCGCATTCATCCCATCTTCCCCCCCTCAATCCTCTATAAGACCCAAGAATTAAACATGGGACGGGGAGGGAGTGATGGATGGATGGAGGGAGAGATGGAGGGAAAAATGGTTGGATGGTAAAGGGAGAGAGAAAGGGAAGGGTTGCTACGCAATGGAGGGAGTGAAGGACGTTGATAGAGAGAAGAATGGAGGAAATGATGGTAAGGAAGGAAGGAAAGAAGGATAGGGAGGGAGGGATTGAAGGATTATAGGGGTGAGGGAAGAATGAATGGGGAAGGGTGGAACAATTTTGGGAGAGGAATGACCAACAACAACATACACAACAGCCTAGTAACATCAACAACCAGCAACAACCGACAAAAAACAACAGCAGCAACAACAACAGTAACCCCACTATCCCTACCACCACCACCACCACCAACAACAACAACAACAACAACAACAACAACAACTACAACACTAGGGCAGGTTGCACTAATGATTGGTATTCTTGGGTGTAGTTGGGCGACTCTAGCCTTTACCACCACTGTTTCGGTCCAATTAGTCAACATTCCTGACCCGTTAGTTACTGGAAACTGTGTTGATGTCAGTATGTTAGTTGCTGGAAAATGTTTGTTGATGCCAGTATGTTAGTTGCTGGAAAATGTTTGTTGATATCAGTATGTTAGTTGCTGGAAAATGTTTGTTGATGCCAGTATGTTAGTTGCTGGAAAATGTTTGTTGATATCAGTATGTTAGTTGCTGGAAAATGTTTGTTGATATCAGTATGTTAGTTGCTGGAAAATGTTTGTTGATATCAGTATGTTAGTTGCTGGAAAATGTTTGTTGATGCCAGTATGTTAGTTGCTGGAAAATGTTTGTTGATATCAGTATGTTAGTTGCTGGAAAATGTTTGTTGATATCAGTATGTTAGTTGCTGAAATGTTTGTTGGATATCAGTTATTGTTAAAAGTTGCTGGAAAATGTTTGTTGATGCCAGTATGTTAGTTGTTGGAAAATGTTTGTTGTAGTTATTGTAAAATGTTTGTTGGATATCAGCATGTTAAAGTTGTGAGTTGCTGGAAAATGTTTGTTGATATCAGTATGTTAGTTGCTGGAAAATGTTTGTTGATGCCAGTATGTTAGTTGCTGGAAAATGTTTGTTGATATCAGTATGTTAGTTGCTGGAAAATGTTTGTTGATGCCAGTATGTTAGTTGCTGGAAAAAGGTCATTTACGTATGTATGTTAATTACTGGGTAGGTCTTTTTTAAGTTATTTTAGGCATTACTGATCATATTAAGATGTCTTAGTTTGGAGTTAATACAGAAAAAAAGGGATTCCACCCCGTGTGTACTCACCTATTTGTACTCACCTATTTGTGGTTGCAGGGGTCGATTCACAGCTCCTGGCCCCGCCTCTTCGCTGATTGCTACTAGGTCCTCTCTCTCCCTGCTCCATGAGCTCTATCATACCTCGCCTTAAAACTATGTATGGTTCCCGCCTCCACTACGTCACTTTCTAGGCTATTCCACGGCCTGACTACTCTATGACTGAAGAAATACTTCCTAACATCCCTTTGATTCATCTGAGTCTTCAACTTCCAATTGTGACCTCTTGTGTCTGTGTCCCTTCTCTGGAACATCCCGTCTTTGTCCACCTTGTCAATTCCGCGCAGTATTTTATATGTCGTTATCATGTCTCCCCTGACCCTCCTGTCCTCCAGTGTCGTCAGGCCGATTTCCCTCAACCTTTCTTCGTAGGACAATCCCCGTAGCTCTGGGACTAGTCTTGTTGCAAACCTTTGTGTATGTGTGTGTGTGTGTGTGTACTCACCTAGTTGTACTCACCTAGTTGAGGTTGCGGGGGTCGAGTCCGAGCTCCTGGCCCCGCCTCTTCACTGATCGCTACTAGGTCACTCTCCCTGAGCCGTGAGCTTTATCGTACCTCTGCTTAAAGCTATGTATGGATCCTGCCTCCACTACATCGCTTCCCAAACTATTCCACTTACTGACTACTCTGTGGCTGAAGAAATACTTCCTAACATCCCTGTGATTCATCTGTGTCTTTAGCTTCCAACTGTGTCCCCTTGTTACTGTGTCCAATCTCTGGAACATCCTGTTTTTGTCCACCTTGTCAATTCCTCTCAGTATTTTGTATGTCGTTATCATGTCCCCCCTATCTCTCCTGTCCTCCAGTGTCGTCAGGTTGATTTCCCTTAACCTCTCCTCGTAGGACATACCTCTTAGCTCTGGGACTAGTCTTGTTGCAAACCTTTGCACTTTCTCTAGTTTCTTTACGTGCTTGGCTAGGTGTGGGTTCCAAACTGGTGCCGCATACTCCAATATGGGCCTAACGTATACGGTGTACAGGGTCCTGAACGATTCCTTATTAAGATGTCGGAATGCTGTTCTGAGGTTTGCTAGGCGCCCATATGCTGCAGCAGTTATTTGGTTGATGTGCGCTTCAGGAGATGTGCCTGGTGTTATACTCACCCCAAGATCTTTTTCCTTGAGTGAGGTTTGTAGTCTCTGACCCCCTAGACTGTACTCCGTCTGCGGCCTTCTTTGCCCTTCCCCAATCTTCATGACTTTGCACTTGGTGGGATTGAACTCCAGGAGCCAATTGCTGGACCAGTTCTGCAGCCTGTCCAGATCCCTTTGTAGTTCTGCCTGGTCTTCGATCGAGTGTATTCTTCTCATCAACTTCACGTCATCTGCAAACAGGGACACCTCAGAGTCTATTCCTTCCGTCATGTCGTTCACAAATACCAGAAACAGCACTGGTCCTAGGACTGACCCCTGCGGGACCCCGCTGGTCACAGGTGCCCACTCTGACACCTCGCCACGTACCATGACTCGCTGCTGTCTTCCTGACAAGTATTCCCTGATCCATTGTAGTGCCTTCCCTGTTATCCCTGCTTGGTCCTCCAGTTTTTGCACCAATCTCTTGTGTGGAACTGTGTCAAACGCCTTCTTGCAGTCCAAGAAAATGCAATCCACCCACCCCTCTCTCTCTTGTCTTACTGCTGTCACCATGTCATAGAACTCCAGTAGGTTTGTGACACAGGATTTCCCGTCCCTGAAACCATGCTGGCTGCTGTTGATGAGATCATTCCTTTCTAGGTGTTCCACCACTCTTCTCCTGATAATCTTCTCCATGATTTTGCATACTATACATGTCAGTGACACTGGTCTGTAGTTTAATGCTTCATGTCTGTCTCCTTTTTTAAAGATTGGGACTACATTTGCTGTCTTCCATGCCTCAGGCAATCTCCCTGTTTCGATAGATGTATTGAATATTGTTGTTAGGGGTACACATAGCGCCTCTGCTCCCTCTCTCAATACCCATGGGGAGATGTTATCTGGCCCCATTGCCTTTGAGGTATCTAGCTCACTCAGAAGCCTCTTCACTTCTTCCTCGGTTGTGTGCACTGTGTCCAGCACTTGGTGGTGTGCCCCACCTCTCCGTCTTTCTGGAGTCCCTTCTGTCTCCTCTGTGAACACTTCTTTGAATCTCTTGTTGAGTTCTTCACATACTTCCCGGTCATTTCCTGTTGTCCTCTCCTCCTTCCTTCCTTAGACTGATTACCTGGTCCTTGACTGTTGTTTTCCTCCTGATGTGGCTGTACAACAGTTTCGGGTCAGATTTGGCTTTCGCTGCTATGTCATTTTCATATTGTCTTTGGGCCTCCCTTCTTATCTGTGCATATTCATTTCTGGCTCTACGACTGTTCTCCTTATTCTCCTTGGTCCTTTGCCTTCTATATTTCTTCCATTCCCTAGCACACTTGGTTTTTGCCTCCCTGCACCTTTGGGTAAACCATGGGCTCATCCTGGCTTTTTCATTACTCCTGTTACCCTTGGGTACAAACCTCTCCTCAGCCTCCTTGCATTTTATTGCTACATATTCCATCATCTCATTAACTGGTTTCCCTGCCAGTTCTCTGTCCCACTGAACCCCGTTCAGGTAGTTCCTCATTCCTGTGTAGTCCCCTTTCTTGTAGTTTGGCTTCATTCGTCCTGGCCTTCCTGCTTCTCCCTCCACTTGTAGCTCTACTGTGTATTCGAAGCTTACAACCACATGGTCACTGGCCCCAAGGGGTCTTTCATATGTGATGTCCTCGATATCTGCACTACTGAAGGTGAATACTAAGTCCAGCCTTGCTGGTTCATCCTCTCCTCTCTCTCTTGTAGTGTCCCTTACGTGTTGGTACATGAAGTTCTCCAGTACCACCTCCATCATCTTAGCCCTCCAAGTATCTTGGCCCCCATGTGGGTCCAAGTTCTCCCAATCTATCTCCTTGTGGTTAAAGTCACCCATGATCAGGAGCTTTGCCCTGCATGCATGAGCTCTTCTGGCCACTCTAGCCAGTGTGTCAACCATCGCTCTATTGCTCTCGTCGTACTCTTGCCTTGGCCTCCTGCTGTTCTGTGGTGGGTTATAC